>NW_006923342.1:10680-12300 GCF_000298275.1 Orycteropus afer afer | reverse complement strand
CAACGAGATGGATTGACATGATGGCTGCGATGATGGGCTCAGGTAGAGCAGGGATTGTGGGGCTGGCGCGGGATCCGGCGGTATTTCATTCTGTTGTACACGGGGTTGCTATGAGTTGGAGCTGACTGAACAGCACCTAACAACAACAACAACAACAACATATGAGGGTCAATGACAAAGAGGAAGACCCTCAATTTTGAAAAAGTCTGACACAGTGACTCCAACAACTGGCTCCAACGTTGCAGCGACGTGAGAACAGCACTGGACCAGGCAGTGTTACTTGGGGTCACTGTGAGTTGGAACCGAGTGGACAGCATGGAACAACACACATATGTATAGACTGACCACAGTGTTACATTATAGAATAATACATACCATTGTGATAAAATGTCCACACCCAAACCTTTGCAGACGCAACAGCGTCCACACTTACAACTCGGTGACAGCAATGATGGCCTTTTTCATGGTGGACTGCCATTATCATGACCCCTTTCCAAAATATTCCACCACCTCCACGTGAACTCAGTGCTTCCCTTCATGGAGTTTTGAATGGCTAACTTTTCTACCATAGATTCCCCATGTTTTCCTTCCTGAGGTGCCTTGGGTGGTCTCAGACCACCAACCTTTTGGACAGCATGGTCAACCTTTGGCACCACGCAGGGACCCCAAAACATGTCTCCAGATAGCACCATGTTTCTCCTGGGAGGCAAGCCCTCCCTCTCTCTTCTTCCCCCAAACCCCATGAGAACGACTGCTGTACCCCCCGTCACCCCAGCACAGCAATGCTATTGGACATAACAACGTAACCATTGCCCCACCATGGCAGGGGAGCGAGGGCAAGGGGGTGCCTGTGGAACGTTATTTTTCAAAAAGACTGACCATTAAAAAAAAAAAAAAAAGACAAATGAAAACTACCCCTGACTGGCATATCGTAGCATGTGAAAGGATACACTTAACTCACTGTTCAAAAGAAGTTACCTTGTGAAAAAAGCTGAGGAGCTTTGCCTACCGTCTACACCGCAACCTGGAAGCTACGTCTCCAAAGATTTTACGGCCCAGTATAGACAAAACCAAACCCACTGCCCTCGAGTCGGTTCCGACTCCTAGTGAGCCCTCCTTGGGTGTCCGAGGCGGTATCTCTAAGGAAGTAGATTGCCCACTTTGTTTCCTAGGTGCTAGTTATCTTCACTCGGGAGGAAGCAGTGTGAAGTTCATTTGTAGTCTGGTGTATAAGGAGCCTCGGTGGGGCAGGGTCTAGGGCACCGACTGCCAAGTCGTGGTTGGCGGTTCAAACCCACCAGCCGCTAGGTGGAAGGAAGATGGGACAATGTGCTTCAGTAAAGACGGACCACCTCAGAAACTCAGTGGGGGTCACTGTGGGTCAGAAATGACCTGACGGCAGTGGGTTTGGTATTTTTTTTGAGTGAACCATCTCCTGGATACAGACAAGGCAGGAAGAGAGAGGTGTTTGAACAGTGTTTACATTGATGAGGGCGGGAGAAAGGAAAAGGACATCACTTAAAGACATCACCTTAAGAACTAGATGGTGCCCAGCTACCACTGCCATCCACTTGGAAGGGATGTAGGAGATCCTGCATAAAGAGGGAGAACAAAGTGGTA
>NW_006923342.1:9009-10000 GCF_000298275.1 Orycteropus afer afer | reverse complement strand
GCTGTGTGGAAAGTGAAATTGCTCTGTACATTTTCACCCAAATCACAATTTAAAAAAAAAAAAAAAAGAAAGGAAGAGAGAGAGAGAGAGGAAGGAGGAAGAAACAGAAACCTCCCCCAAACACTGAGTGGTGCTTCTGTTCCTCCGGCCGCAGGCTGAAGAGGTGCTACGTCTCCGGCTCGGCCTGCGAGGACCTGGCCGCCGCCCTGGTGGCCAACAAGAGCCTGGTGAGGATGGACTTGAGCGGCAACCGCCTTGGGCTGCGGGGCCTGAAACTGCTGTGCGAGGGGCTCCAGTGAGTCTCCGCCCCCAGAAACTGCTCTGTTTATTGTTTTGGTGAAAATACACGGAGTGGATCACACACCCATTCAACAACGTCTACGTGTTTGTTCAACGGGGATGTCCTGGTCGCGCAGTGGTCAAGCACTGGGCCGCTAACCTTAAGGTCGGTGGTTCGAACCCACATGGGAGAAAATACCCTGCGACCAGGTCCCATTAGGACTGTTGTTGCCAGGTGGCATCAAGTTAGGTTCAATCCGTAGCGGCCCCGTGTCCAACAGAATGACTCGCAGCCCAGTCCCGTTGATCGCCACCCAGGAAACACTCTACTCTGTCCAGCAGGGTTGCTATGAGTCGGAACTAGGTCGACCAGCTGGTTTGGTTTCCATTTAACAGAACCCTGACGGTAGAACAAGGAGCCCTGGTGGTGCAGTGGTTAAGGCATTTGGCTGCTAACCCAAAAGGTCAGTGGTTCAAACCCAGCAGCTGCTTTGTGGAAGAAAAACGAGGCAGGTGGGGGTCACTATGAGTCAGAACTGACTCCATGGCAGCGAGTTTGGTTGTGTGTTTGTGTGTGTGGTGATGGAACAGTTAAGTTCTTGGCTGCTAACTGAAAAGTCAATGGTTCAAATGCACTCAGAGCCTCCCAAAGGCAAAGGCCTGCCGGTCGGCTGCAATAAAGATTACAGCCTAGGAGACCCTATGTGGTCAT
>NW_006923342.1:6873-7629 GCF_000298275.1 Orycteropus afer afer | reverse complement strand
TAAGTTTCTATGCATTTGCCTATTTATTTTACATGAATGGGATGGTGCACTATTTGTCCTGTTGTGTCTGACTTGTCTCACCCAGCATAATGATTTCAAGGTTCACCCATGTCATCAGAACTTCCCTTCTTTTTTTATAGCATAATAATATTCCATTGCATGCACAGACCACATTTTGTGTATCCATCCATCCACTGACGGACACTGGGGCTGTTTTCACCTTCTGGCTGTTGTCAACAGGGCTGTAAGGCTGATGTACAAGTACCTAAGTCTGTGCCCTCAGGTCTTTTGGGTACACACGCAGGAGTAGAATTGCTGAGTTATATGGTATTTTTATGCTACTTTCTTTGAAGGATGACCAAAGTGTTTTCCAAGACCCTACCAGTAACTCTTGGGCTGTACTGCCTCACTGGTACTCAAAAAACTCCAAAGTAAACTCACTGCCATTGAGTTGATTCCTGCTCCTAGCAACCCCCATTGGGTTTCTGAGGCAGTGAATCTTCACAAAAGTACTTTGTCCCGTCTTCCTCCCATGGAGTGGCTGGTGGGTTTGAACTGCCAACCTTCCGGAGCTCCTCAGTAGTACTATCTGTGCTAAATAAATGCTTATCTGTTTGTCTTATCACTGGATGGATGCTCCTTGGTGGGAATGACTAAGTCTTCTTGTTCATCTCTGTAGCTTTAGTGACATGTAAGGAGCTCTGGTGGCATAGTGCCTAAGGCACTTGACTGCTAACCAGAAGGCTGGCGGTTCAA
>NW_006923342.1:2914-3958 GCF_000298275.1 Orycteropus afer afer | reverse complement strand
ACAGCGCAGGGACCCTCATTAACAGGGTGCACTCCACTCCTTGTCCTTCTTCCTGGTCTTTCTTCCTGGCACTGAGGTCCCTCTCTCTATGCTCACTTATCTCTCCTTTCATCTCTTGTAGGATAAAAAAATGATGCAGGCCACACCCCAAGGAACTCCGCTAACATTAGATCAGGCTAGGACTAGAGGGAGGGTGTTGCGCCCCACCTAATCCCTTTAGAACAGATTGGCTGGTCACATCAGATCCCATCATGGTGCTGATCACATCATGACCTAACTACCAAATAAAATCATGGCACAACTGCCAAACCACCGAGAATCATGGCCCAGCCAAGTTGACACTTATTTCTGGAGGACACAAGTCAGCCCCCGACAAGTACCATGGAGAAAACACCCCCATAATATGTGTTGCATTGGATTCTGTGCAGGTTGAAGATTTGCCAGCTCACTGCTGCGGCCTGTGAAGACCTGGCCTCCACTCTCAGTGTCAATCAGAGCCTGAGAGAGCTGGACTTGAGCCTCAATGACCTGGGGGACCCCGGGGTGCAGCTGCTGTGTGTGGGGCTCAGCCACCCCACATGCAAACTTCAGACTCTCCGGTGAGTTACCACATTGTTCTCCATCAGTAAGAGGCCAGACCCACAGCCTGCCCTCCTCCCTGGGCTCCTGGGGCCACGCTCCCGCTCCCCTTCTCCTGGGCTGCAGCCACACCAGTCTCCCTTCAAAGATTTTCCTGCCTCAGGACCTTTGCACAGGCAGGTCTTTCTTTCTGGGATGCCCTTCTGCTGTGCTGTCTATTTTTCAGTGGTAAAAACATACACCCCCAAACCTTCACCATACAGGGATTGTACTTCTAGAATTCAATGACAGTTTGGAGCAAAGAGGAGTGAAGACAATCCAAGATTCAAGGAATCTTGACTAAAGGACCACGTAAAGCCCAGCTTCCATTACCTGAGACCAGAAGAACTAGATGGTGCCCAAGTCCCACTGCTGATGGCTCTGAAAGGGCCCACAATAGGACGTCCTGGACAGAGAGGGAGAAAA
>NW_006923342.1:0-524 GCF_000298275.1 Orycteropus afer afer | reverse complement strand
GGCCCCTGAAGCCAGACTTCCAGCCTCCTAAACTGTGAGAAAGTAAATTCTGTTCATGGAAGCCACCCCCTTCTGGTATTTCTCTTACACCTGCACTAGGTAACTAGGACAAATGGGTGCCCTACAGACATCACCCCGATTCTTTGGGGGTGAGGCTTTCCCCAGCGAGCTGTTGGTGTGGCATCATCACTCCTCATCTTCAACAGGTTGGACAGCTGCAGCCTCACAGCCAAAGCATGCGAGCCTCTTTCCTGCATCCTGGAGGTCAACCAGACCCTGACTGAGCTCCATCTGACCAATAACGCCCTGAGGGACCCTGGCGTCCGGCTGCTGTGCAAGAGGTTGGGTCATCCAGGCTGCAAACTGCGAGTCCTCTGGTGAGACAGGGCTCCTGGTTCCCCAGGCAGGGCACAGACGTGAGAGACCCAAAACCCACTGCCACGGAGGGGCTCGGACCCACAGCGCCCCTAGAGGACAGAGTGGAACTGCCCACAGGGTCTCCAAGGCTGTCAGTCTTCACAGAA
>NW_006923341.1:52369-52763 GCF_000298275.1 Orycteropus afer afer | reverse complement strand
ACAACAACAACAACAAGCTGTCTTACAGTTGCCATTTGCTTGATATATCATTTTCCAACCTTTGATTTTTAGTCTGTTTTTGTCATTATCTCTAAGGTCTGGCTCTTGTAGCAGCATATTGATAGGTTTTGTTGTCTTATCCAATCTGCATCTGTCAGTCTCTTGAGTGGTGCATTTAATCCATTAACATTCAGGGTAATTATTGATAAGTTTGAATTGGTTGCTGTCATTTTGTTATGAGTTTTTTCATGGTGTCCCTGGTTTCTTTGTTCCATATTATTTTCTGTGCTAAGCTTGTTATGTTTATGAATCATGTTATCATTTCCTTTGTTGTTGTTGTTTTAGTATATGCTGAATATTTGTGCTTGTCCTCTTTCTTAGTGTGATATGAAGG
>NW_006923341.1:46717-48498 GCF_000298275.1 Orycteropus afer afer | reverse complement strand
TTTAGTTCCATGTTTATAGAGTATCTAATGGGCATAGTGACAGGGGTTCCATCAGTCTCTGTCAGAGTACTAAGTAAATTTGTCCTTTTTCTGACTTTGATTTTTGCTCCACATTTTTCTCCCACTCTGTCCAGAGCCTCCTATTATTATCTCTTTCAGAGTAGTAAGCATTGGTAGCTTGGCATCATCTAGTTATTGTAGTCTCAGAGTCCTGAAGGCTTGGGTTTACATTGTCCATAAGTCCTTTTTTGTTTCTTTGTATCAGATTTTCTTCACTTCTCTTTTTTCCAGAAGGGAAGAGACCAACAGTTGTCACTTAAATGGCCACTTACAAGCTTTTCAGCCCCAAGTCACTACTCACCAAATTGGGATGTAGAGCATAGTCTTTGTGTACTATGTTATGCCATTTAACCTTAGTGTGTCCTGAGACTATGGTCCTTAGCCCTCAGTCCCAGTAACTCATTTCTTCAAGGTGTTTGGTTATAGTTAAGAAGTTCCACTGTATTCATGCATAGATATATTCCCACCACATATAAATGTGTATCTAGAAATATCCTTGATCAAACCTGTATGTATTTGTAGGTGTAGTCACATTCACATTCCCAGCCCTATGAGAAGTGTGTCAATCTACATCTTTACATGTGTTGTTTTTAGGTGTCTTCAAGTTGGCTCCAACTCGTAGTGACTCTACGTACAACAGAACAAAACACTGACCAGTAATGAACCATCTTCAAAATCCTTGCTATACTTGAGCTTATCATTGCAACCACTATGTCAATCCATTTTAATCTTGTGTTCCCCTTTTTTGCTGACCCTCACACTTTACCATGAATGATATCCTTCTCCAGGGAACAGTGGCTTCTGACAACATGACCAAAGTAGGTGAGACAAACTCTGGTCATTCTGGCTTCTAAGGAGCATTCTTGCAGCACTTCCTGCAGGACAGATATAGTACCCATGGTACTTTCAGTATTCTTCACCAACACCACAACTCTTCTTCAGTTTTCCTTATTCATTGTCCAGCTTTCACATGGATATGAGGCAACTGAAATTACCATGGCTTCAGTTAGGTGCACCTTAGTCTTCAAAGTGACATCTTTGCTCTTCAACACAGAGAGCTTGTTCAGTGTATTTTCCCAGTGCAATATGATTTTCTTGACTTGTAGTTATTGTTATTACTGTTGTTGTAGTACTGTGAATATAATAGCATTAAGGTTTGTTTCCTTTAATTCTTAAGCTTCCCATAGTGTCCTATTATACCCTGATCATTTTGTGCTGATCTCTCCTCATTGTATATTTTCCTTCCCTTCACCCAAGTCAATATGTGTCTGCCCTTTTGGTAGTAATTTGCCCTCTCTTGCCCTCCTACCTCTGGTAACTTTCAGATAATGAAGCTTTTTGTGTGTAAATCTTTTCATATCTTTTTACAGTAATGGTCTCATGCAATAATTTTCATTTAATAATTGACTAATTTCACTTAGGTCTTCTAGGTTAAACCATGTTTGAGATGTTTCACAGATAAATCATTATTATTAACATTTCATAATATTCTATTGTGTATGAGTCATAGTTTGTTTATCCATTCATTTGTTGATGAGCATTTTTTTTTTTTCTTTCCCCCATCTTTTTGGTATCGTGAATAATGCCGTGATGAACATGGGTGTGCATATAATTGTTTGTATCATGGCTCTTATTTCTCTAGGATATGTACATAGATGTGTGATTGTGGATCATATGTTATTTCTATTTCCAACTTAAAAAACAGTATATTTACTTTGATT
>NW_006923341.1:38617-46397 GCF_000298275.1 Orycteropus afer afer | reverse complement strand
CATGATCACTGCTGCCCAGGAATGCAAGATCTAGTTTTGGCTCCTCTGCTCTATATCACAAACTTATTGCCATCAATTTGGTCCTGACTTATAGCGAACAATCCTGGGGTTTCTGAGGGGATATCTCTATGGAAGTAAATTGCCCAATCTTCCTTTTGAGGAATGGCTAGTGGGTTTGAACCTCCAGCCTTCTGGTTAGCAGTCAAATGTCTTAGGCACTGTGACACCAGAGCTCCATGATAAATCAGTATGCAAGTCCTTTGATGGTAGATTACTCAAAGTGATTTCCAGACTTCACCATTCAATACAAGAAAGTCACACAATGTATTGTTTAATTACAGAAGAAAGCTCTTGCAATCTATTCCTGAAATATTAGCCCCAGACAACTATATGTAGCAAAGTTCTACTCTGACACATGCAGAGTCACCATGAGTCAGAATTGAGTCAAGGACCACTAGTTTGTTTGGTTTTGTATTCTGCATGTACCTGTAGAAGCAGTGAGACAGATTTTGACCCCCTAGCAAGTATATTGTAAAATAGTTGGAGGTTGCACAAAATCAATTTGCACTAGGTAGGTATGTATAGCTTTAAAATATTTATATGCATTGAAATGATTACTAAATATCCATAATGGAAATTAAATATTTTGTACTAATTAGAATACAGATAATCAAGATTAGTTAATTATTTAACTATTTGTAATTCTAACAATTTTAACATAGGGAAATGTGTAATATTGCACCTTGACAAAATATTGTTATAGAGTAACAAACCAGAGCTCCCAGGGAATATGTGTTTTAACTTATCTTTCCTCCAAAACAGAATCTAAGAAAAAAGTCTTAGTACAGTTAATGCACTTATAGAAGTTATTCCTGAGAACATGAGAGTAAGAGTTGATAGGAGTGAAACAATACAGGAAAGAATGTCATTCCAAGGGTGAGCTTTTAATCCAGTTACTGCTGTGGGAAGCAAGTTCATTTTGATGGAGAATCTATTGAGGAGTATGCAGGATGAACTTTGGAGGTATCACCCTAAGAAATGGAGAGGGGAGACCTTTCCAGTTGCTCTTATTATCCACTGTTTGTAGAAGGGAGTTTTAATCCCTTCAGAAGCTAGTATTAAATTCCTCCTTCAGACAATTCAAGATGGAAAAGCCTTGAAGTCCTAGAGAGAAAGCAGGTGCTACAAGTTGTAATCTAAAGTTACCATCATGAAATGCTCAGCAGGTATTGCAGCAACAGTCAGGACAGAAGGTTGGATCAAGAACATGCAAAAATGGGCATTTGGGGGTGTTGTTTGTATTCTTCCTAGCTGAATGAAAAAAACACAAAAATTTGTCCTACTTTAGCTTACAATTCTATGAGTTGTAACACACACATGTAACTACCACAACAATTAGAATACAGAACAGTTTCATCACCAGGAAATCTTCCATCGTTCTGCTCTTCTACAGTCAAAACTTCACTCAACTCTAATCTCTGGCAAGCACCGATCTGTTCTCCATACTTATTATATCTTTTCAATTCTTGCCTTTTATGCAAGTATAATATTTTTCAGAATGACTCTTTTACTCATTATTTTGTCTTTTAGATACATCCAACTTGTTGCATATACTAGCATATATGAAATTTACTTTTATTGTCAAATAGTGTATCACTATGAATGAACCACAGTATGCTTATCCACTTATTGAATGATGTTAATGATGTTTAATAGAACAGCTGTTAACCCTTATGTGTTTATTATGGGGTTTGGATAATTACTGTTTTATAACCATATAGATACTGAAGACAAACATACAATAAACTATAAGAGATAATCCATAGGATGTCCTGGCAGAGCAAGAGTATATCCAAATGTGGGTTTTATAAGTACAGACTAATTTAGGCTATGTTCCTCTTTCTCCTAGCTTTCCATATGAAAAAAGAGACATTAATAACAGTTGTCTTGCAGTGTTTTTGAGAGGAAAGAATGGGTATACTCAAGTGAAGTACTGAAACCAACAGAAAATCATCCCATCACCATCTTCATTATCATCACCAAGATTGCATTTAAACTATAGTTTTACAAGAATGAGGGAAATAGGAAGAAAAATCAAGAAGGTAAGCAATGGCAATTGGAAGGGAAAGAAAGAGTCAAATAGCAAAGAAATTATTCCATAACAGCACAACTTGAGAGAACTTAAATCTTTCTAAATAAAATAGAAAAGAAATATTGAGGAAATGAAGAAGAGAAAAGAAATAGCTAGCAAAGCTAGAAAGTGGGAAGGAAAATATAAGAAGGAAGAATGGAAGTACAGGAACAGATAAACAGTGGGAAAAAAAAAAAAAAAAAAAAAGACATTTTTTTCCATGATAATGCATTACAGTTCAGAGGTAAATCAGAAGTATATTTAAATTTAGAAAAAGTACATTTAATACTAATATAGTAAATTTAAACATATAATCAAAAAACGAACTCACTGCCGTCGAGTCTGTCTGACTCATAGCAAACCCTCCTTGGGTTTCAAGGCAGTATGGGTCCGGAAGTAGATTGCGCAAACTTCCTTCTGAGGAATGGCTGGTGGGTTTGAACTGCCAACCTTCTAGTTAACAGTCAAATGCCTTAGGCACTATATCACCAGAGCTCCTAATTTAAACATAAAAATAATTAAATTTAGAAGTAATTTTTTAAAAAATAATAATAGATGTAAATTCATTCACAGATTTTTGTAATCTTTAAGAGAGCCCATCACCAGGGTTTTTCTCCCATGTAATGGATGGTGGATTTAAACCATGACTTTTATTTGAGCTGAGTGCTTAATATTTGCACAACCAAACCTCCTCAAAAAGATTCCTATAAACCAAATAATCTGATATATACTGTTATATATTAAAGTCACTACTAATTAATACATTTATATCTTTGAGGCCATTTTTACGCCAAACATTTTGCTAAGGGCCACCTTCATGTTCCTGTTTCTCAGACTGTAAATGACAGGATTCAGTGTAGGAGGTACCAAGGAGTATAACACAGACGTAAGGAGATTCATTGATGATGGGGATTTGAAGGCTGAACCTAAATATGCAATGACTCCAGAAGATAAAAACAAGGTTACAACAGTGAGGTGGGGTATACAGGTAGAGAAAGTTTTGAATCTGCCTTGAGTAGATGAAATTTTTAAGACAGCTGAGAAAATGTGAACATAGGAAACAATAATTAAAATAAAACATACAAAAGAAAAACAACAGCTATCAATGGTAAATGCATATCCTAAAATATGCTCCCCAGAACAAGCAACTGTAAGTAATGATGGAATATCACAAAAGAACTGGTGGATTAAGTTAGACCCACAGAAATTGACAGAGAATGTACCTGCTACATGAATGCATCCATAGATACATCCACTGAGCTACGATGCAGTCACCATCTGCACACAGGCATATCTATTCACAATGGTCTCATAGTGCAGAGGATGGCAGATGGCAGCAAAGCGGTCATAGGACATGACTATAAGGAGGGCATACTCTGTGCCAGCGAAAAACATAACAAGAAAAACCTGTGAGGCACATCCTAGTAAAGAGATGGAATGGCTGTTGGTCAGAGAGTTCATGATGGACTTGGGGATAGTAACATGTAGATATAGCACATGTCAATTTTAAGGATAAATTCTTCAGGAAGAAATACATGGGGGCTTGGAGGTGCTCATCAATGGTGGTGAGGGTGACAATGAGGAGATTCCCCATCAGCGCTGTTAGGTAAATGAGGCAGAAGACAGCTGTATACAGTTTCTGTAACATCCAGTCACCAGGGAATCCCATGAGTAAGAATTCCATTAAGATGGTAATGTTGACTATTTTCTGAGGCATGTTGATTATTGTCTGCAGAAACTTAAGAAAAATGATATTTACTGCATTCACTTACATCACCAGAAACTGCCCCTTTTGTTAGTTCTCTATTTGATTATATTCTGAGGAAAAAATTTTAAGGTCATTGGAGTATCTCAGGGAAGTTACATCTTACACTTTATAATTTTCAACTCATGTACCATAAATTATATTGAGATATTCTTTAAGAGAAAGATGGAATAATATACCATTTGGTTGCCTGGTATAGTAATGTATATTTTGACCATATTCAAAATTATAATTGGATCATTGACATTTTTACAAAAGCTTCAAAATAACCAGATCATATATGAGCTATTTTTGAAGATTAAATCGAATCCTAGAAATATCTGCCTGTTCTCTGCTCTTATCAATAGTTCAGAAAGACAAAGTGATCATCATACTCTGAACAACTAAACTTAAAATATATTAATTAACAGGTTATTTTCGAAAAAGAAAATATAAAAATAATCAGGTAAAACAAATGTACTTACTTAAATAAAGAGCTAAAATGAGCAGATCTGTTTCCCAGGGAGGTTATGGTACTAGAAGCACATAAGCTTGGGAGAAATGCACTCATCAATAGAAATATACTTTGCCCAACTTCAGGTCTCCATTCTTTAAAATGCATGGGAAATGAAAGCTGAGGAGGAGATTGACAGGAAGTACTTTCTCATAAAGTGAGAAAGTCTGGATGATGGAAATTTTTCATTCAGCAGGAAACATATTTCTGTGTAAATACTGCTATTCTGTTTTCTATGCATTGGCTGGGTTGTAGTCTTCTGTCTATTGATGTGCACAGGCTAAAAGCATACTTGTATTTCTCCTGCAGTTTTATAAGACGTTACAATTGACAAATGAGAATGGGGGCCAATTAAGAGTATTGGTCAAGATCCCTGAGGGGGAAGATCATATACTGCTATGTACATGGAAATTTTTCATACAAAATTCAGGTCTATCTTTATATGCTTTGATTATTTAACAGGGTTTTCTGTTATAAGTCCTATAAAATCAACATCAGAATAATTTGATACTGGGTTTATTCCCTCAACAGACTGTGTGTACCTTTATTTTTGGTGAAAATAAACGAATAAATAACTTCATGGACACAAGTGATTAACTATGTCAGTTCATTTAGTACCTATTTTAATGTTGTTTTTACTTTTCATAAGCATAAAATAAATCCTTTGGTCTTATAAAGTATTTAATATACCAGGAATTCTCTCTCATGAACTCTACTCCATTTCCTTTTCCAGTATAGAATTCTAAAATGTTCTATTGTGTTTTTATTTCAATTTTCTCTGAATCTGTGATTACAACTACAAAAAAAAAAAAAAAGTTTCAGTATAAATGATATATTTTCAAGCTTTATTCTGTATGCTTATTTTTCACTTATCACTTTTAAGAAACATTTTCTGATACCATCTCAAATATGTTTAATCCCTGCTTTTTTAATATTTACATGCACTTCAGGATATGAATATACAATATTTTTAGAATGCTTCTGATTTTTTTCATATTACAAATTGCGAATAAAGTAATTGTGATAAATTGTTGTACATATATCCATCTATTTTTACAATAAATTATTTGAGAATAATTAATCAAATAGATTTGAAAATTTTCTATATGCCATTGATTATTCTTCCAAATATCCATGTCAAATTTGTATTCCTAACTGCAACATTCTATTTCCACACATACTTGTCTATTTAGAGAATACTTTTTTCATTAATTTTTATTAAAATTATGGGCAAACATAACCTCCACAGGTAAAAATTGCCTCATTTGTTACGCCATCAGTAGCTACATTTTATGCAATTTTGTCAGCAGGAGGAGTAAAGAAGCTTGTTGGTTGGTCCTACTTACCCTAGACAAAGTTGTCAAAGAGCAAGATGAGCTCAGGGATGCTGAGTCACAGAATAAGCACTGCATAACTGGAACTCAATGTTTCCAGTTCTGCTCTGAAAGAAAACATTATTTCTTCTAGTAACAGAGCTGATATTGCCAAAAACCAAACCCAGAGTCTTATTGTAAGGGTGGCTGAATTACAACACCAATTAAATTACCAACCCAGAATGGTGTCTGAAGTTAAAGTTAGGGCATTGATTGGAACAAAGTGGCATCCTGAAACCTGGAATAGGGACATATGGGCAGATAGTCCAGAAGATCAGGATATAGAGCCTGTAAATTCTGTTGAATCCCTCTCATCTGAAGAGATTACAGTAAAACCTTTACCCCCTCTATCTCAGTTTGATGGGATTAACCCAACTGTTACTGCTGGATCATTGCCTGAGGCAGAGGCCATGGAAGACATTGCCAAATGTTCTCAGGAACTCCCTAACCACCCATTGTTCCTGCTAGATCTATAACTAAAGTAAAGTCCAAGTGAGCCACAAAAGATGAAATACAAAGTGTGACTGAGGAGGTGGTACACTAAACCTGAAAAGACCTACTTGATTTTGCTAACATGTACAGACAGAAACCTGGAGAATATGTATGCGAATGGCTACTGAGGGTGTGGGATAATGGTGCAAGGAAAATAATATTGGATCAGTCTGAGTTTATTTATTTAAGACTACTAAGTATGGATTCTCTCTGGTAGTGTAGTACCTAAGGAACTTGCCTGCTAACCGGAAGGCTGGCAGTTACAACCCACCAGCCTCTCCTCAGAAGGAAGGTAGTGCAATATATTTCCATAGTGATACTGCTTTGGAAACCCAAGGAGGAGTTGGTATGAGTTGGGTCAGACTCAATGGCACGTAAAAACAACAAGTATGGAATCTTCATTCAATGTTTCAGCTCGAGAAGTTAGGAAAGGATGTAATAGTTTATTTGGTTGGCTTACTGAAGCATGGATTATGTGGTGGCCTACCTTAAGTCAACTTGAAGTACCAGACCTGCCTTGCTATAATGCAGAAGAAAGTATCCAGAGACTTAGGGAAATTGGCCTATTAGAATGGACTTATCAGATTAGACCCCTAGAGCCAGCAATGGAGAGTCCAGAAGACACACACTCACTGGTATGGTGAGGAATAAATTTGTGAAGGGAGCTCAAGCATCCTTGAAGACTGCTGTGATTGTTATTTTATAGAAGTCAGATTTGACAGTGGAAACTTCCCTATTGTACTAAGACACTTAACCACAATGGTGCTGATTGGATCCCATGGTAATAAGGGCCAAGTAGCAGCAGTTAATCAAAAAAGGCAAGGTGGACATGGTTACCATAATGGACAGCAGAGTAAGAACAATAAGAAGAATATTCTGATTCATGTGGAATTATGGCATTGTCTACTTGTGCATGATGTTCCTAGTAGTAAAATACATGGAAAATCTACTACTACGTATTTACTTGATCTGTATAGACAGAAGAATTCTAGGTCACATGAAGAGCAGCCTAGATTGAATGGTCAGAATACAGTGATGGCCTCTCAATCAATTTCCAGACTTGAGTCAGTTGACACACCCAGAACGCATTCAAAGAAGGGAAGACCGAGTCCCTTTGAGAAGGACTCCACTACATTGCCAAAAGTCTATAATGTCAATATTTCTCCTAGCCTTCCCCAATGGGATCTGAGAACTTTAGGAGAGTGACTGTTCATTGGGAAAAATGAAATGCTCAGACTTTTTGGGGATTACTGGACACTTGCTCTGAACTGACACTAATTCCAGGAAACTCAAAGTGTCATTGTGGTCCACCAGTCAGAATGGGGGCATATGGAGGTCAAGTTATTGATGGAGTCTTAGCTAAGGGGTATCTCACAGTGAGGCCAGTGGGTCCCCAAACCCATCCTGTAGTGATTTTCCCAGTTCCAGACTGTATAATTGGAATAGATATACTGAGCAATTGGCAGAATTCCCTTATTTGGTCCTTGACATGAGGAATAAGGGCTATTATGGTAAGAAAAGCCAAG
>NW_006923341.1:16604-17807 GCF_000298275.1 Orycteropus afer afer | reverse complement strand
GGTTATTAAATATAAGAGAAAGAAAGAAAAGACCAAAATGAATGTCAGAAGAGACTCTGAAACTTGTCCTTGAGTGAAGAGTAGCTAAAGAAAATGGAGGAAATGACAAAAGAGCTGAACAGAAGATTTTAAAAAGCAGCTTGAGCAGACAAAGCAAAGTATTATAATGAAATGTGCAAAGACTAGGAGTTAGTAAACCAAAAGGGATGAAGCTTGGCATTTCTCAAGCTGAAAGACCTAAGGAAAAATTTTAAGCCTCAAGTTGCAATATTGAAAGATTCTATGGGCAAACTATTAAATGATAAAGGAAGCATCCAAAAAAGAAGAAAGGAATACACAAAGTCACTGTACCAAAAATAACAGGTTGATCTTCATCCATCTCAGGAGGTGGCATATGTTCAAGAACCAATGGTATTGAAGGAAGAAGTAGAAGCTCACTGAAAGAATTGGCGAAGAACTAGCTCCAGTAATTAATGGAATAGACAGTGAGATGTTTCAACAAATGGATGTCTCGCTGAAGGCACTCACTTGGTTATGCTTAGAGATTTAGAAATCAGCTACCTGGCCAACTGACTGGAAGAGATCCATATTTGTACCCATTCCAAAGAAAAGTGATCCCACAAAATGTGAAAATTATTGAACAATATCATTAATATTACATGTCAGTAAAATTTTACTGACGATATTTCAAAAATTATTGCAGCAGTATATTGACAGAACTTCCAGAAATGCAAGCTGGATTCAGAGGAGGACACGGAATGAGGGTTATCATTGCTGATGTCAGATGGATCTTGGCTCAAAACAAAAAATACCAGAAAGTTGTATTCTGGTGTTTTACTGACTATGCAAAAACATTTGATTGTATGGATCATAACAAATTGTGGATAACATTGAGAAGAGTGGAAATTCCAGAACACTTAATTGTACTCGTGAGGAACCTGTACACAGACCAGGAGGCTGTTGTTCAAACAGAACAAGAGGACACTGCATGGTTTAAAATCAAGAAGGGAGTGTGTCAGGGTTGTATTTTCTCACCATACTTATTCAATCAGTTGTTGTTGTTGTTGCTAAGTGCCATCGAGTCGTTTCCGACTCATAGCAACCCCATGCACAGCAAAACAAAACACTGCCCGATCCCGCACCAGCCCCACAATCCCTGCTATACTTGAGCCCATCATCGCAGCCACTGTGTCAATCCATCTC
>NW_006923341.1:13605-14684 GCF_000298275.1 Orycteropus afer afer | reverse complement strand
TGACACAGTGGCAGTGGCAATGGACTCAAGTATAGCAAGAATCATGGAGCTGGCTCAGGACCAGGTGGTGTTCTGTTCTGCTGTGCATAAGGTCACTATGATTCGGAAATGACTCAAAGCCACCTAACAACAACACAACAAGTATTAACTGGCTTTCTTTGTAGGCATATGGATATTATCCTATCAGTGACAGCATTGTACTTCAAGATAGATCTAGAAACATTCTTTGTGATAATGAATGCCACCTCATTCCTCTTTAATTTGTCATTCCCAACATAGTAGGTCATGTGGTAGGCTGATTCAAAATAGACAAAGCCAATTCATTTCAGCTCACTAATACCTAGAATATTAATCTTTATACGTTCCATTTTATTTTGCCAACTTCCAATTTTCCTAGATTAATACTTCTTGCATTCCTTGTTCCAATTATTAATGAACATTTGCAGCTTTTTCTCTCCAGTTTGAGTCATGCCACATCAGCAAATGGAGGTCCTGAAAGCTTTACTATATCCATATGATTAAGGTTGGTTCTACTCTGATGAGGCAGCTCTTTCCCAGTCTTACTTTGAGTGCCTTCCAATCTGAGAGGCTCATTTGGTTTCCAAGGTGGGAAATCTTTATGGAAGTAAATTTCTTCCATCTTCCTTCCATGGAGTGGCTGGTGGGTTTCAATTTCCAATCTTCTGCTTAACAGTCAAATGCCTTAAGCACTGTGCCATCAGAGCTCCTTATCATATATGTTAGCACCAAAAATGGAGTCCTTAAGATATAAAAGTAGCAAAATATATACAGGATATATTGAGGGAAAAGTACAAAATTCTAATGACAGAAATCAAGGAAGATATAAACAAATGAATATCAAAATGTTCATTAATGGTAGCCAGGTTCCAGCCAGTTTTTCTTGAGTCATGACAAAGTGGGCAGTGGTTCAGGGAAGCAGGCAGGCAGGTATTTGATATAATTCTTAAATTACTGACTCCTCTTCTTCTTCTGTTTCTCTAGGTGAATGGAAGTCAATTATTGTATTTGGGATGGCAGCTTGCTAGCTTTTAAGATCTCAGTCACTAGGCAACAAACTA
>NW_006923341.1:7308-11630 GCF_000298275.1 Orycteropus afer afer | reverse complement strand
TTTTTTCTCTTAGAGTTTAGAAGGTTAGAAGTCTTAGTTCAAAGTGCCAGCTCTAGGATCTGGGTGAAGGCCCCTAGACCTTGGGCTTCAGCTCTGCCTCTTGCTACCAGCCCGCTGAAACTAGAGGCTTCTCCCAACTCAGACAGCTGTTGTCTGCTTAGGCTGACAAACCCAAAGTCAAAAAGTAAAATGATACAGTCCCAAGATCATTAAGCAAAATGGCAGTCCACTTGTTCTTCTTCAGAAACAGTCCCAAGATTGGCAGGCAATATGGCAGGCTGCTGAATGAAGACCCAGCTACATGCGGGGTTCAAGCAGGCCAAAAAGCTCAGAGACCTTTCTCAAAGCTTCTTCTTATATACTGGAAGATGACTATATCCCTAAGGATGATATTCATCTGCCACAGCAGAGTCCACCATGGAGTTGATTACCAGTCTCATCATGGGAAATCACTATATTTAGCTGCCCAGGCACTCAAAACCAGGCTCAACCAAATTGACACATAACCTTTACTACCATACTTGTCATCTTATCTAAATAAGAGTATACAATATTTGGCCTTTTATGATTGACTTATTTCACTAAGCTTAATGTCTTCAAGGTCCATCCATGCTGGCGTATGCATCAGTATTTTGTTTCTTTTTTTCTGGCTTAGTAGTATTCCATTGATTATTGTGCCATATTTGACTTATCTGTTTGTTTGTTGATGGACATTTAAGTTGTTTCCACCTTTTGGCTATTGTAAATAGTGCTACAGTGAATAATGGTATATATGTCTGTTCACTTCTCAATTCCTAATACATCTGTGTATATACCCAGGATTGGGATTGCTGCATCATTCTAGAATTGTATCTTGATCAAAAAAGAAGGAAAATGAGGAACAAAAGTTCAAATTCTCAGTGATCTCCAAAATTTCTGGATCCATTGAGGCTGGGTGACCTCTGAAATTATTACCCTGGGATTATCTTTAAACTTGAAACCTTCTATTTATTCCATGAAGTTTTCTTGAGCCAAAAAATAACTTAATATGTAAACTGTGTCTGCTTTGAGTATCTCATAAAATATGTGTCCTTTCACGATGGACTAATTTCACTCAGCATAACGTCCTCCAGGTAAACCACGTCATGAGATGTTTTACAGATTCATCATTGTTCTTAACATTTTATAATAGCCCACTGTTTGTACATACCATAGTATGTTTATCTATTCATTCGTTGGTGGACACTTAGGTTTTTTCCCATCTTTATGCTGTTGTAAATAATGCTGCTATGAACATAGGTGTTTTTGTATCTGCTAATATCATGGTCTTATTTCTCTAGGATATATACCTAGTAAGAGGGATTGCGCATCATATGGTATTTCTATTTCCAATATAAAAAACAATATATTTCTTTTAATTGTAATTGCTATTTGTTTTGAGCTTACTGTGAAAACACACATTGTTATAAGATATTAAGACCAACTATGACTTTAATGCTTTCTACATAGGAAACATTAGGAAATTGCAGTCTATGACTCTGAGGACTATTACTCAGCTTTTTAAATTTCTGGCCATTTATGATTACGAGATGGAAAAACAACTGTCAGATAGTTGAAGATTGAAAAAAAGAGATGGTATTAGAGACATATTCTGTTGCACACGTGATGTTTTGGACACAGTTCTGGGTAAGGCCTACTTCCAAGCTGTCCCTCTGTGTCTTTCCATGGTCACTGCTTCCCAGGTTGCATAGTCCAGTTTTGGCTCCTCTGGTCTCTATCAGAGAAACAATAAACCAGTATGCATGCCCTCTATAGATGAATTCCACTCATAGTGACCTCCAGATCTCCTTGTTCAATAATGGAAAGTGATACAATGTATTGTTTAATTGCAACTGTGAAATTACAAGAGTGAAACCAGAGTGAATTAAGTGATCAAAAATACCTCAGGTATCAAAGATTGGGTGAGTCATCCTCTGTGCCAAACCCCCGGATGCTCATCATCTTTCAGTTTCCATTAGTTTTGTCTGCTTTGGAATGTTAGATAAAAGGAAGACTATAATTGCATACTTTTTTTGTCTCCTTTATCTAGTATATATTCAGTCATATCTATACCAAAATATATATCCGTACCTACACCTATACCATTGTCATATATATCTGTGTGTTATCATAAATTAATCATATACTAATTATAAACTTAATAATTAATTACATAATTACAATGTTATAAATATTATAATTAAATTGATAAATTATAAATTAATCATGTTAATTCAATCTGCTTATGTTTTGAATATTATATTTTTGTGCCATCAAGTTGATTGCACTCATTGCAAACTTATAGGACAGAGTCGAACTACCCCTTTTGGTTGCCTAGGCTGCAAATTTTACAGAAGCAGATTGCCAGGTCTTTTTCTCCCACAGAGCTGCTAGTGGATTTGAACTGCCCACCTTTTGGTGAGAAGCAGAGTACTTAATCATTATATCCCCCAGGGCTTCTTGATCTATATAAACATCCTTATATGTTGTTACATTTGTAAAAGTCATCTGTTCATTTTCTTTGCTGTATAAACTACCATATTATGCATGTATTGAAGTTTATCTATACACTTAATTGTTGATGGTCATTTTATTTATTTCCAGTTTGGTATCTATTATACACAATCTTACTATGAGTATTTCTGAATATGGCTAGATGGTAATTCAGGTTTTAATTGCATTTCCATGATAGCAAATAATATTAAACTCTAATTTTGAGATAATAGGAGGGAAAAAAACTCAGCAGAATGCATTCAACCTTTGATTAATTGGCCATATTATATAATTAGGCTGTTATATATTTGTTGGCTCAGATTCTCCTGGAGAGAAAATTCAAAATATAAAATATTAGCCAGAATGCTCTTTGGAAAAAAGAATGGCCAGACTTCTTCTCACCTACTTTGGTCATGTTTTCAGAAGGGACCATTCCCTGGAGAAGGATATCATACTTAGTAAAGTGAAGGATCAATGAAAAAGGGGAAGGCCCTCAAAGAGATGGCTGCAACACAGTGGCTGCAATGATGGGCTCAGGTATAGCAAGGATTGTGAATCTGGCACAGGACCAGGAAATGTTTTGTTCTGTTGTACATAGAGTCGCTGTGAGTCAGAGCTGACTCGACAGCCCCTAACAACACCAGGAGACAAATGGCACTATTAATTTCATAGAAATCGACAATGTAACTCATCTAGAAATTTACTGGACAGTAATTTTTATCAATCTAATTTTTATTTTCTACTCTATCATGGGAGTTTTTGTTCATACTCAGAATGTAGCTTATTAATTACTTTGATACACTCACTTCCTTATTACCTCCATGCTCTTTAGATACAGTCTACCTCCCTCTTTGGAAAATAAAGAGAATGTGAAACAACTAAGGTAGTAGTTACTACAATTCCTTGCAACTGGAAAATATGACAAAATCTACAAGCAATGGAGAGCTGTTGCTGTTGTGTGTTGTCAAGTTGATTCCCACTCAGAATGACCCCATGGGACAGAGTAGAACTGCTGCATAGGTTTTCCTAGACTGTAATCCTTACAGGAGCATGTTGTCAGGCGTTTCTCCCATGGAAAGTTTGATAAGGGTTCTATCTTTAGACTTCCATTTAGCAGCTCAGCACTTAACCACCACATCACTAGGGTTCTGAATGAAATGGTACAAATTGAGAACTATGTGCATCCAAGAAAAATGGACAGAGAATTAGCAAGTTTTCTCCATGGCAATTGAATAAGTGAAAAACCTTCAAATTCAGTCACCGTGAAATATTTACATGTTAAAACAACAAACACTATTTTTTATCCATCGAATAACTATGGATTTTAATAGCAGTATCTCCCATGCAATTTCCTGAATAGTGCAAATGGTTGTTGGTGTTTTACTGCTAACCCAGAGGAATCTCAGAAGAAAGCCCTGGCAATCTACTTGTGAAAAATTAACCACAGACAACCATTTGAAGCACAATTCTACTATGATACATGCAGAATCACCATGAGTCTGAATCAACTCAAAGACCACTAGTTTGTTTTGTTTTGTATTCTCCTTGCACTTGACTGCTAACCAGAAGGTTGATGGTTCAAACCCACCAGCCACCCTTCGGAAGGAAGGATGGGCAGTCTACTTTGGTAGTGATGCCACCTCAGAAACCCAAGGAGGGGTTGCAATGAGTCAGGTCTGACTCAATGGCACATAACAACAACAACAGCAACAACAACATTCACCTGTGGAAGCAGTGAGAAAGACTTTGGCCCCATAGCAAGTATATTGTAAAATTGTTGGAGGTTACAGGAAATCAATTTGCACTAGTTA
>NW_006923341.1:0-717 GCF_000298275.1 Orycteropus afer afer | reverse complement strand
TCAATGTGTTTTCCTATTATAGATACAGCTCATCAACAGTAGACTAATTTGATGCTCACTTTATTCCCTGAATAGACTGTGTGGACTTTTACATTCGGTGAAAACAAACAAACAAACAAAATAATAACTTCATGAACTTTTTGGACACAAGCAATCATCTAGGTGACTTTCCTATATTATCTATTTTGATGTTTATTTAAATTTTTATTTATAATAAGCTTAATGTATGTTCTTCTGTCATACACAATATATAAGTTACCAAAGTTCTCTCTCTGCTTCCACTCCATTTCCTTTCCCAGGGGCAGAATTGTAAAATGTTTTATTTTAGCTCTATTCTTTCATTTTTCTGTAAGTTGATGACTGACATACAACAATAACAAAAATCTATTTCAGCATAAATGAGATCATTCCAACCTTTTTCTACATGCTTATTTTTCACTTAATAATTTTAAGAAACATTTATCAGTACTTTTCAAATGTTAATCCATGGTTTTTATTGTTTACATGTATGTAAGAGTATGAAAATGCAATACTTTGAAAACTCTTCAGATGTTTTCATATGACTATCAAATTGTGAATGTTGTGATTGTAATACTTTTTTTACATATGCACACCCATCATCTTTACATTTTTTTAGTGTAATTCATAGATCAAATAGCTTTGAAAATTTTGTAAATGCCATGAAATATTTTCCAAATACTCATGGAAAATTTGTAC
>NW_006923340.1:50504-51823 GCF_000298275.1 Orycteropus afer afer | reverse complement strand
CACTGTCTCTTTAAATATACAAAATAGTCAAGCCACTTTTAAACCTTCAAAATGGCAGCATCCTCTAGACCGGCAAAAGTCCACAGCTCATCCCGCCTTTCTTTTCACCTTCTCTGTTTATTCCCCAGCCACCTTGCACAGTCCTCCATACAGTCCCTGGCTAGCAGGGCTGATTTAGGTTAATTCTTAGGTCCTACCACCACTCAGGAATCTCCAAGCTGTCTGTGCTGTCAGGATCACTCAGGATTGCTGCCAGACCACAGCTCCATTTGCCTCCTTTTTTGGTATTGTCATGCAAATTCTTCTGCTAGTTGGGGTTTAGTCCACTTCTATATCCTTCCCTTCAAGGCTCAGGGTCCAGGATTATCTTTTGTGTCTGTGTTAATTGGCCTCCCTTTTCTTTGTTGAAGAGGGTCTGTGCAGTCTTTCTGTCTAGTCCTCCATCTTGCCCAACTCCATAATCTGTACATCTTGATCACATATTTGCTCAATTTCAGATTGCAGAAATTGGTAAAAACCTTCAATTTCCTCATTTTGGCTTTGGTGGTTGGTGCATAAATTTGAATAATAGTAATATTAACTGGTTTTCCTTCTTGCAGTTTTTGTTGTTAGGTGCCATTGAGTAATCTCCAACTCATGATACCTAGTATACAGCTGAAAAAAACACTGCCCATTCTTGTGCCAGCTCCATGATCCCTGTATACCTGAGCCCATCCTTGCAGCCGCAGCGTCAATCCATCTTGTTGAGGGCCTTCCCCTTTATCATTGACCTTCCACTTTACCAAGCATGAAATCCTTCTCCAGAGAATGGTCCCTTCTGACAACATAACCAAAGTAGGTGAGATGAAGTCTGACCATTCTTACTTCCAAGAAGTATTCCAGCTGCACTTCTTCCAGAATAGATTTCTTAGTTCTTTTAGCAGTCGATGGTACTTTCAATATTCTTTGCCAACACCAAAACTCAAAATTGTCGACTCTTCTTTGGTCTTCCTTATTCATTGTCCAGATCTCACATGCATCTCACTCATTGCCATCAAGTTAGATCTGACTCATAGCAACCCCTCCTTGGTTTTCTGAGGTGGTATAACTATGGAAGTAGATTGCTCCAACTTCCTTCCAAGGATTGGCTGGTGAGGTTGAACTGACAGCCTTCTGCTTATCAGTCAAATGTCTAAGGAACTATGCCACCAGAGCTCATATGCATATCAGGTGATTAAAAATACCACAGTTTGTGTCAGGTGCATCTTAGTCTTCAAGGAGATATTTTTGCTCTTCAGCACTTGCCAATTTGCCCAGTGCTATACATCATCTGATATGTT
>NW_006923340.1:48918-49829 GCF_000298275.1 Orycteropus afer afer | reverse complement strand
CAAAAGTACAATGTATATACATATATTTTCACCAAGATTTATCAATTGTTAACATTTGTGACATTAGTTTTGTCTCTTCTTTTTCTCTCTTTTATTTATGCATATATGGACAAATATACACACAATATATACATATATATACATAACCATTTCTGATATACTTCCTTGTAGACTTCATGACACTTATTCACTGAACCATTTAATATGCATCTCCTAAGAATGAAAGTATTCTCCTATACAACAACATGATATTTATAACCCTCAGAAAATTTAACATTAATATAATATGGTTATCTCATACATTATCCCTGGGGCTTGGAGGCTGCTTTTAACTTGGGGGTGGCTGTTTATCAAAGCTGGGACTGACATAGGTGGACCTGGGACTTAGAGGCTGCTCTTTGATTGGTTGTGGTTCTATTTTAAGGACTGAGGTAGGTGGGCTTGGGACTTAGAGGCTGCTTTTCACTTGAGCTGGCTCTATATTAAGGTTGTGGCCTCAGGTAGGCTGGCCTGGGGCTTGGGGATGATTTTCATTTGGTTAGGCTCTATATTTAGGCCAAGACCTGAGGTAGGCAGGCCTGGATCTTGGAGGTTGCTTTACACTTTGAGGTGACTCTTTATTAAGGCCGGAGCCCTTGAGCAGAGAGTAGCTAACCCAAATGGAAGAAAGGACAAGATAAAATTGCTAAATGGAAGATTTCAAAGAACACCTTGAGGAGACAAAGACAATTGCTATAATGAAATGTGCAAAGATGTGGAGTTAGAAAACTAAAAGTTTTCTAACACCCTTGGCATTTCCCAAGCTGAAATAACTGGGGAAATAATTTAAGCCTTGAGTTGCAATACTGAAAAATTCTATAGGCAAAATATTGAATGGTGCAGGAAGCATTAAAAGAAAATGGAAGGAATAC
>NW_006923340.1:11173-12748 GCF_000298275.1 Orycteropus afer afer | reverse complement strand
CTATAAATATATATATATATATATATATATATATACTTTGCTGGTTTTTGTGTTTCTCTAGAGAACCCAATCCAACACACTAACCAAACACACATGTTAAGTGGGAATGTGTTAGGAATCTCTACCCCTGTATTTTTAGTCTTTGTTGGTGTCCCTGATCTTTGTGATTTTTCCAAGAATGCAATCTTACCTTTGGCACACTATGTCTGGAAGGATGGTCAATATCAGGAGATTTAACTTGCTATTCTGACAGCTAACTAAAAATATCCATACCAACTGTACATGCTGGGACTTCTGAAATAATAACATGATGGATCTATAGTCTAAACTTCATGTAAGTGATCCATTCCAATACTCTCAATTTCACTTCCCTTCCTCTACAGTATGGTTCCCCCCATATATTCATAATTGTAATCATTAGTTCTCAATTTCTCTTTCCTCCCTAGGTATGATCTCTAACATAGTAAGAAGCCAGGTGATTTCACAATTACCATAAGCACTTTTGTTACCATATATGATGGGGTCCACAAGGCCACTGCCAAGTTCAATGATAGCTAGGAAGTCCCAAAGGACTCAGCATATAGTCATACTCACAGCTTTGATTTATTACAACAAAAGGTTGCAAAGCAAAAATAGAAAAGGGTAAGGCACATTGGGTAAAGTCCAAAGGAAACCAGATATAAGCCTCTAAGAATTCTTTCCTAGTAGAGTCACATAGCACATGCTTAATTCTTTCAGCAATGAGTTGTGATATTTGTGAAATGTTATCATAGGAGCTCATTACAGATTCAATGTTCATGGTTTTTACTGGGAGTTAGTTACATAGGCAACCTGCCTAGCATGCATCAAAATTCTATACCCCTAGAAGGAAAATAAATATTTAGTATAAACTGTATTGTTTGTACAAACAGTATAGACTTTTGTGGCCACTCTGAACAGGTGTGGGAATGGTGAACCCTCCCTAAATCCAAATTTCCAGAATCAGCCAAGGGCCAACTTTGCAATCAGATCTTTTCAAAGGTAGCAGTCTCTTTTCTGCATATAGTAGCAATAATGAATCACTAACACTTCTCTTCCCAACACTTTGTTCCTCATGTGAAGTATCCCATGCCAAATCTGGTGATGATTGTAATAATTGTAATTTTCCTGCATGACATGAGTTATCTGTGTCACATTTTCCCCTGACAAGGAAGTTATTCATGTGCTTCTCCTAAGACTCCAAACAAAGCTACAGAATTCCATCTTAAAGTTCTATTTCTTGAGGCCACAACTAGTAACAGTTACTGTATCAGCCAGGGACACAACATGAAAAAATGGAACAAAGTTGGCTTTATCAAGGGGGTTTAATTTACAAAGGGAGTAATTACAAAGCTTAAAGTGGAGGAACCACAAAGCAGTAGAGACATAGCATAGTGCCTAAGGCACTTGACTGCTAACCCGAAGATTGGCGGTTCAAACTCACCAGCCACTCCTCAGAAAGAAGATGGGGCAATCTACTTCCGTAGTGATACTGCCTCGGAAACCCAAGGAGGGGTCACTATGAGTCGGGTCCGACTCGATGGCACATAACAACAA
>NW_006923340.1:1437-11073 GCF_000298275.1 Orycteropus afer afer | reverse complement strand
AACAACAACAGGGAAGAAGAGGGAGTTCTGTGGCATAGTGCCTAAGGCATTTGACTGCTAACCAGCAGGCTGGTGGTTTAAACCCACCAGCCACTCCTTGGAAGTAAGGCTGGGGAATCTACTTTCCTAATGATACCACCCTGGAAACCCAAGGAGGGGTTGCTATGAGTCAGATCCGACTCAAGGCAGTGAGATTTTTTAGAGAACGAAGAGACATTTCAGAGGATGTTAGGTTGAACAGGAAGTCTTAGGAGAAGCACTGGCCTCCTGCTAAGGACCACAGCAAGTCATATTTACATGTACTGAGGACTGAGCTACACATTATATTAATTCAGCCAAATACAAGAAGCTTTTATCACTAAGGAATGCAAATTGTTTTTAAATTACAGAATCAAATTTTTATGGTCAATCTGAGAAAACTTCTGGGTAATAAGTGATAAAACTTAAATATTTAGATGTTGTTGTTGTTGTTGTTATGTGCCGTCGAGTCCTGTCATTCATGTTTAAAGTTATTTTTTGAGGAGGTGAGATGTCAGGAAATGTTTAGATTAAAGAACATGGAGTTATTAGAACATGAGAATTAAGATATAAATTGTGCTTATATCTTCTGTTTACTCATCAGTTCAAACTCTTTACCTTTTCAAATTGCTCTCTGTCCTAGAAGACTGACTTAAATTGAATGAGGTCCTATGACCTCTGGTTTCTGGTTGGGTTGGACCAATGGGGAATACTGGAGGAATCTAAGGGAAAGAGAAGAGTAAGCTCAGAGTGTTTGCTTTCCTAATTTCTATTCTGAGATCATCTTTGGGTTACAGTACTCTCACAACTCTAGAGGCTTCACGTCCAAAATCAAGGTGTCAGCAAAAGCAATGTTGTTTTCTTCTGGAGAACTCTGATGGAGAGTCTATTCCATGCCTACCTCCAAGCTTCAAGTGGAATCCCACAATTCTTGGCATTTCTTGATTTATAGATGCATCATTAAATGTCTGCTTCCATCTTCACATGATGTTCTTCTTTGTATGCTTGTCTCCTTCTCCTCTTCTTATAAATGCACTAGTCATAAAGAAATGAGAAACAAAAAAAATAAATCAAACTCAGTGCCATCAAGTCTATTCTGATTCATAACAACTGCCACTGGGTTTAGAAGACTGTAAATCTTTGTGATGGTATATTGCCTCACCTTCCTCCCATGGAGCAGCTGGTAGGTGTGATCTGCTGACCTTATAGTTAGCAGCCAAATGTCTTACCCACTATACCACTAGACCTCCTTAAAGAAATTAGAGTCTACCCTAACGACCTGATCTTAACTAATTATACAAGGACAGTATTTCCAACTGAGGTTGCATTGACAGGAACTAAGTGTTAGAATTGAGTATATCTTCTTAAGGCACACAATTTAATCCATACCAACTGGGATTCTAATAAATTCTGCTGTTTACCAGAAACAAATCTCGATCAAGGAAACATCTCTCAGTTTTAATATCTTCACTTTAGTGTGGAAGCTTGGATGCTATATCTATTCCTTATGGCTGCCATAGTAAGTTACTATAAATTATGTGTCTTGACACAATATAGATTTATATTCTTACAATTCTAGAGCCAGAAGTATGAAATCAAGTTGTCAGCAGGAATATACTCCTTCTGAAGGCTCTAAGTAAGAATCCTTCTTGATTCTTCAAGCTTCTGGTAGCTCCTAGAATCCTTGATGTTCCTTAATTTGTAGGTCTTTTTCATTCTTCACATTATTGTTTTCTCTGTGTGCATCTCTATATCTCCCTCTCCTAATGAATACAGCAGTCATTGGATTGAGGGCGCATCCTGATACAATATGACATCATCTTAACGTAATTACATCTATACAGACTCTATACAAAATAAAGTCACATTCACACTTCTTAGTGTTTATGATTTCAATATGTCTTTTGGGGGTGTCTTAGTAAAAACACTAGATTAACGCTCAGTTAAAAATTAAAACAAAAGATTTTATTGAAGTAATAGCTACATTTCATAAAGTGGGGTTATATGGGATCCTACAAGAAGATTGGATGTGTGACCTGGGTTGTAGGGGAAGCAGTGAGTTTTTATTTTGTAAAGAAAACAAAGGTAAGTGATTTCACATCAAATGGAAGTTCAGGAAAAGGGAGAGAAATTTTCAAGGATTTATCAAATCACAAACTTTTTAAACATTAATTTCTACCCTAACATTAGTTCCTTATCTCCTGACACAGTTTGACTAAGGCAATATTTCTAAAGCATTCTGTGTAAATATTTTGATGTAGGGGTCTTGTGAAGGCCTGTAGATAAGGTCAATTCTAGTTGAGGTCCTTGAAATGTAAAAAACTGGTTAATTTGGTTAAGAAGAATTGAAGATTGAATCAACTCTAATCTGAAGACTGAAATGTAAACGCTGCTCACCTGGCTAGGACTGAGGGGAGTGAAGAGGGCTTACTTAGGTAATTAACATAGTGATTTACTGAGCAGTTAAGACAGTAAGTTTATAGAACCCAAATCTTTGTATTCTTTGTGTTACAAATAGTTAAGACTTTCATAGCTGAGGTCTGCCTTTCAATCTAGTTACAAATTGGCAAAAAAAAAAAAAAAAACCTAGCATACATATTATGAAAAATTCTCAACACTTGAAAATCTAATTTGGCAGTGAAGATGAAGAACAAAGGTTTGATATAGATCAATTTGACTACAAAGTTATTTATAGTAACTTCATTTATTATCAGTTCTGTTTCTGAGGCAAGCTGTGTAAACATTCTTAACAAGCACTAAACAGTTATTTACCTATGTTAGAAATTCTGTTTCTTGTCTTGGTAATTCAAACATTGACTTTTTGACAAGTGAAAGGATGAATGACTTTCATTAGAAAGGTCAAGATGCAAATTTTATCTTAATTCAAAATAAAGTTTTGATTTAGATCTGAAGTAAGCCTATTTAGATATGACAGTACCTCATTTTGTTTTTCCCCCCTAGCGTTCATCTTTACCAGAGGACTACAAATGTGATGCCCTCTTGTACTCCAACCAGGTGTAAGAGTCTATCTGCTGATTTCACTTGAAATTGTTATTAGGCATCTTTCTCACCCACACCCATTATTTTCTAAAGGATATAAAAATTATATGATAATTATACTGAGGAGTTGAATTCTTCTGAGATTCAAGTCTCCAAAAAATCAGCTTGTGTGAATGTATGCACCTCTTTAATTATAAGTTTTAAAATTATAAAATAAATCTGTATGTGTATTTCATAGACTGACCTTTCCTCAATGATTTATTGAATTACATTTTAAGAGTAATTTTACTTTCTTCTCTAGAATTTACCATGGCAATTTTCATCAACAAAAAAACAAAACAAACCCACAGCCCTCGAGTAGGATCCGACTCATAGCTACCCCTCCTTGGGTTTTTGAGGCGGTATCAGTACAGAAGTAGATTGCCCAACCTTCCTTCCAAGGAGTGGCTGCTGACTTTGAACCACCAGCTTTCTGGTTAGTAGTCAAATGCCTTAGGCACTACGCCACCAAGGCACTGCTTCTTAATTAACTACTTCTTAATTAATTTAAACATTCATTTGCTCTTTTAGACTACTAACTCATCAAAAACATGTATACCAACTGGAATATTTTTAGTTTGTAAAGTACTTAACTTCAAAAATAACTTCATAACTAACTTCTGGCCATTTTCATTTCTAAAGAGCTTTCTGGCTATAATTCTTCCAAGACAAATTTATTTGTTCTTCTAGCAGTCCATGGCACATTCAATATTCTTCACCTACATCACAACTCAATTACATCAATTCTTCTTCAGTCTTCCTTATTGATTATCCAGCTTTCACATATGAGGCTGTTGAAAATACCAAGGCATGGGCCAGGTGCACTTTAGTCTTCAAAGTGACAGCTTTACTTCTGAAAACTTTAAAGCAGTCTTTTGCAGTAGATTCGCCCAATGCAGTAGCCATTGATTTCTTAACTGCTGTTTCTATAGCCATATGATTGTGGATCCATGTGAACAAAATCCTTTTCTCTATTTTTCATGAAGTTGCCTATGGGTCCCGTTGTGAGGACTTTTGTTTTCTTTATGTTGAGTAGCACATTAAAATTTTCCATAGAATAGACACTACTGAAAAGCAAATATATCATGATTTTAAGTAGTACCCATCCCTCTGCAAGTGAGAAATACAAAGATTATAAATGTGAAATCTTTGTTCTGGCCATTCTTGCTTCCAAGGAGCAATCTAGCTTCACTTTCACAGAACAAAAGTAAGGGATTAAGTAATAAGTTGAATATGAACCAATATTAAGTGCAGTTCTGAAATAAATGACTATGAATTCAGTCAGATGCCTTATTTTTATAGTGTTCAGTCTTGCTAGCCATTTGGATCCAGAGATGATAATTTGACCAGTTTCATTTATCCAGAGTTGAGATTTTTCTGGGTAATATTTAAATTATGACTGAGAGCTTAGGAAGTCTAGGAATAGGCATTAATTCATAAAATCTAATCTTTTTGTTGTTGTTATTGTGTGCCGTCGAGTCAGACCCCTCCTTGGGTTGCTGAGGTAGTATCACTATGGAAGTAGATTACCCAACCTTCCAAAAGTTCTGATAGATAAGGAGAAGTAAGACAAATTAGTAGACTGACATTTTCCAGGAGCTCAGGTGATGGAATAATGGATGTAATAAGTGAACAATTTTCAGGCATAATATGTTGTAGTAGTGAGATCTCTGGTAGTGTAGTGCCTAAGGCACTTGACAGTCAACCAGAAGGCTTGTGATTCAAACTCACCAGCCACTCCTTGGGAGGAAGGTTCGGCAATCTACTTCCATAGTGATACTGCCTCAGAAACCCAAGAAAGGGTGGCTATGTTGTAGTAAGACAATGAGACTTGAAGGTTATTTTTCAGAGATGAATGATAGATTTAGGTGAAGGAAAAATACTGGGTATAGTCATGAGGACAAAGCCTAATAACAGATTAAGCTATATTTGCAAATTCAGCTTTTGTGGATTTTAACCCTTGTTCACTGTATACCCTTACAGTATGGTCATTCTTTGATTACAACTAGCTGAGGTGATGTGGGAAGAGTTGTACTGTAGCTAAAATAAACTGAGAGATCAATGTAGTGAATTGATCATCTATGGATTTTTGTAGTACCAAGTGATGGAATAAACAAGAATGGAAGTTACATGGTCTAGCATAGCAAGGTCATCAGGATTGGAGGAAGAATCATTGACAACCTGCAGTACGCTGATGACACAACTTTGCTTGCTGAAAGTCAGGATGACTTGAAGCACTTACTGATGAAGATTGAAGAATTCAGTCTGCAGTATGGATTACATCTCAATATAAAGAAAACAAAAATCCTCACAACTGGACCTATAAGCAGCATCACGATAAATGGAAAAAAGATTGAAGTTGTCAAAGACTTCATATTGCTTGGTTCTACAATAGATGTCAAAGGAAGCAGCAGTCGGGACATTAGACGATGTATAGCACTTGGCAACTCACCTGCAAAGGACCTCTTTCAAGTGCTGAGGAACAAAGATGTCTCCTTGAGGACTAAGGTGTACCTGACACAAGCCATGATATTTCAATCACCTCATATGCATGTGAGAGCTAGACAATGAATAAGAAAGAACGAAGAAGAATTGATGCTTTTGAGTTTTGGTGCTGGTGAAAAATGCTGCAAGTATCATGCACTGCTAACAGAACTAAAAAATATGTCCTGGAGGAAGTGCAGCCTGAATGCTCCTTGGAAACGAGAATGGTCAGACTTCATCTCACCTACATTGGTCAGGTTGTCCTTGGAGAAGGATGTCATGCTTGGTAAGGTGGAGGGTCAACAAAAGAGGGGAAGGCCCTCAACGAGATGGATTGATACAGTGGCTGAGGTAATGAGCTTAAGTAGAGCAGTGATCTCAGGACTAGGCAGTGTCGTTCACTATGAGTCAGAGACAACTGGACAGTACCTAACAACAACCACAACATGTGATGGAAGGACTTGAAGTAAAAAGAAAGATTCTAATGCAGATACCAAAGTATCAGTGAGTAAAGATGGGTGTCTAGGTGCTCATCCATAACGGAGAGACAAGGAGGAGTAAGTGGTTTTCCCAGATAGCATGAGACTTGGTTTTAATGAGGTATTCTTCCTGCATGATCCTCTTACATGGATCCTCTCTACATGAAGATTCTTAGGATGCTATTTTATTTTTATTTAGCAAATATTTGTGTAACAATAGTGTCATAAAATATACTAAGCACTTTACAAATATTTGTTGCTGTTATTGTTTTGTTGATATGTGCCGTCGAGTTGGACCCAACTCAAAGCAACCCCTCCTTGAGTTTCCGAGGCGTTATCCCTAAGAAAGTTGATTGCCCAACCTTCCTTCTGAGGAGTGGCTGGTGGGTTTGAACTCCTAGCCTTCTAGTTAGCAGGCAAGTGCCTTAGGCACTATGCTATCAGAGCTGTACAAATATTTAGCACATCTAAATATAATAACAACAACCCTGTCAGATAGGTAAGGAGCTCTAGTGGTGTAGTGTTTAAGGTATTTGGCTGCTAACCAAAAAGTAAGTGGTTCAACCTACTAGCTGTTCTGCAGAGGAAAGATGAAGCAGTCTGCTTCCATGAATATTTACAACCTTGCAGACCCAACGAGGATCACTGTGAATTCAAATAGACTCGAAGGCAGAAACTATTGAAATAGGTACTACTAGTATACTTTTTTAGCAGATGAGGTAATTGAAGCCCAGAGAGTTAATTGTTCAAAGTCCCATACTTATAAATGGTGAAGCTGAGATTAAACTCAAGGTGTTAGAGAGAGAAAAAACCACTTCTTTAATAGGCTAAAGGGGTTATGGAAGTAAAAAGGGAACTCAATTGTATTTATGGCTAGTATATAGAGATAACAATTTGAAATGGGGTGAAACATAAAATTATGGGAGAAAAGCGTAAGCAGAAGATTGTATTCAGAGAAATAAAACTATACTATTTGTAAAAATAGAGATGAAAAAGTAACACAAGTGTTAAGGAGAAAAGCACAGGTGAAGCACTGTAAAATGGGTCTGAACAATCTTTTGATAGATAATGAAAACTCAAAATACACAGAATTGTTCTGTGAACAGAAACACAGACTTTGGAGTTGTAGTGTTTGGAGAGAACTGTTTTTCCTCTCGGTGCTATAAGAGCCTGAAGCAGTAGTGTCTAGGAGTAAACAAGAATGGAAGTTATGCAGTCTAGCATAGCAAGGGATGGGGTGGGTGTTGCATTTTATTTGGGAGCTCTGGTGGCATAGTGCCTAAGGCATTTGACTGCTAACCAGAAGGTTGGCAGTTCAAACCCACCAGCCACTCCTCGGAAGGAAGATCTCTTCCATAGAGATACCACCTTGGAAATCCAAAGAGGGGTCGCTATGAGTTGTATTTGACTCAATGGCAATGACTTTGTTTTTTTGGTTTGGTAAACATAAGCCATTAATCATCTTTGCATCACATCTAAGAGTATTTTTGCATAGTGCCACTCACCAGAATTCATTAGGATGTTTATATTCTTTTATACTGTAAGTGGGTCACAAATTTCCATTATTTTCATCACACTAAATATGATTAATCTATAATGCCTTCTATTTCTTGAATTTCTGTATGTTTTGTAGAAGTGACTGACCAGTAGTTGTTGAATGAAGTTTTTTTAAGAGCTTTGATAAGACTTAAGGCCCAGGCTAACTCTGTGGCTAATCAAAAATGAAAGATTAGTGGCACCATTACAGGGATGCTCTGTGCCAGGCAAATACGTTCATACTTAGTGAAAATTTTAAATTTTCATGATGAAGAATCCAGGTTTCCCTCTACTGTTCTCACAATCTAGATTATTTTATTTTTAATAATGCAATGAAAATCACGGGAGAAAAAAGAAACACCAAGAAAGAATACATTTATAAAACCTAAAACAAACTATAGAAGTCACAGAATAAAGGAGCTTGGGAATCATCTAGTCAGAAACATGCACGACACTCACACATCTATCCCTTTCCACAGCCATGACAGACATCAGAGAAAAGCATGGCATTCTCCACTAAACACAAACCTGGCCCTTGAAACTTAAATCAGTTCTTTGGATAGCTTCAGTGAACAAATACATGGAGTTGACATGTATTATGTGATATTCATTTGCCTTCCTTGATGCCCTATAATCCTGTTATCTAATTGATATGAAAACTGAGACAAAAAAGACTAATTTGCCTGAGCAAGGCCAAATTATTGAGGGACAAAGTCAGATTTAGAATTCAGGTTTGTCAGCTTGTACTTTAGGTATAATCCTTACTTTATTTCATGTAGCAGTTGACCTATTCTATGTGTGGAAAAAGACTTATGTGTTACACATAAATTTCCCTAATAAGAAAACAAATGAGATCTCTCCTATGAACTGAGTCCTCTTCTCTCTTGGTTCACTCATAGAACTAGAAGCAATTTGGAAAGATATTGAGACAGTACTACTGTTATATCCACTTATCAAATAAGATGTGAAATTCAGAAATGTGAGTCTCCCTGAAAATGTCACCTCTAATCACCTCCAATGATTAATGGTAGTCCTTCAGCTTTGAAAGACTGTAAGAAAAAAAGAAAAAAAAAGCTTCATAGACTAAGACTTACAGGGATGTGAAAAGCCTTTCTGAATCTTTCTGAAGGTGAAAGACTTATCTTTCCTGGTGAGAAAAGAAAAAGACTAGAAAGAGCTTTAGAAAGAGTAGGTTGTTGTTGTTGTTATGTGCCATCAAATCGGACCGGACTCATAGCAACCTTGGCTTTCTGAGGCAGTATCACTACAGAAGTAGATTGCCCAACCTTCCTCCCAAGGAGTGACTCATGGGTTTCAACTGCCAGCCTTCTGTTTAGTAGTCAAGTGCTTTAGGCACTATGCTACCAGATCTCCTAGAAAGAGCATAGTGAATTTAAATGAAAATACAAAAATGTGACATTTTTTGTATTTTGCTTCACTGTTTTGGTCATAGAAAATAGACACAGAGTGAATGAGACCAATCTACAACTTTTGCTTATTTTAAAATGCATATTGAATACTGAACCACTAAAACTTTGGCAATTCATTTTAAAAAATAACTTTACTTACTAATTCTAAAAAAAAAAAAGTGTGCTAACTTGTCTCATTAATATTTACTTTTATTTATGCAAAAAGGTGTAACAAATATAGAGGAATGCCAAAAAATAATAAAAATAAAAAAGAACAATAGAAATATTTTATTAATTTTGGTGATTATGAACAATGAGTGAAATTTTCTGTCACATATTGGGTATAATTTACTAGCTGTTGAAAAAGAATATGAAGATTTTTGTCTTAAAGGAAGTCTGAAAAATAATATTTCTCTACGCAAATTATAAGGCACTTTCATGGTGCAGTGGTTAAGGCATTTGACTGCTAACCAAAATTCAGTGGTTCAAACCCACTAGCTGCTCCACAGAAGAAAAGTGAGGCAGCCTGCTTCTATAAAGATTTACAGTCTTGGAAACCCAATAGGGGTCAGAATCAACTCAATGCCAATGAGTTTGGTTTTTTATGTAAAGTATGCAAAATTGTGTTCATGTCTAATGATCATAAAATATGTCAATATTAAATGTGTCCT
>NW_006923340.1:0-862 GCF_000298275.1 Orycteropus afer afer | reverse complement strand
GTGCCATTAAATACTCAGTCATCTAACTCAAGCTACTGGCCATTGAAGGAATTCTGATGGTGCAGTAGTTAAGTGATTGGCTGTTAACTTAAAGGTCAGTAGTTTGAAACCATCAGCTGCTCTGAGGGAGAAAGATGTGGCAGTCTACTTTCTTAAAGATTACAGCCTTGGAAACCCTATGGGGCAGTTTTACTCTGTCCTACAGGGTCAGAAGTGATGCAATGGCAGTGGGTTTGTTTTTTGGTATTGGCAATGAGATTTCTCCTGATTTTATTTAATGACTTGTTAGTCTTGTACCACAATAATATTAGAAAAAATTACTAAAAATAACGATATTATTCCCTATGTGCCAAACTCCAAATGGTTTATATGTCCTATACCTATTAATCTCTGAACTTACATGATACTATTAAGTACTATGAGGTGAATATTAAGATATAATCACATCTTCAATTCATGTTTTTCAAAATATGTTTACTTTTTATAATGTTCATTGTTTATTGTCACAGTTAGACGGAGAATTTTCCTAATAAATCTAAATCATGGAATAGTCTTAATATGGGTCAGATGTGTTTGCTATATTCTCTTTCAGCCATTTTTACAAATGCATGCAGCTGTTCAGAGAGCTTTTCAGTGGAAAGAGTGATTACATTGTCATTGTTGGGAAAGATACCCAGTGAATGCCCTGCCTTCCATGTTTAATGCTGTCCCCTGTATTCCTGAGGAACAGATCCTTTTTAAAATTCTTATAACATGCAATTCTGTCCAACAAATTTTACCCTTCATTTACAGATGTATTAAAAATTATTAATTTAGGAGGCGGGGCAAGATGGCGGACTAGGCAGAAGGATTGCACAGACCC
>NW_006923339.1:48418-51543 GCF_000298275.1 Orycteropus afer afer | reverse complement strand
CACTGCCATCGAGTCAGGTCTGACTCATAGCGACCCCTCCATGGGTTTCTGAGGCAATTTCACTATAGAGGTAGATTGCCCAACCTTCCTTCCCAGGAGTGGCTGGGGGTTTGAATCACCAGCCTTCTGGTTAGCAGTCAAGTGCCTTAGGCACTGCACCACCAGAGCTCCTTCCTCAGGGGAGACTGAAAAAGTCCTAACCCATCAGCATGTCTGCATCTGTAGTAACAAAAGAAAACAAACTCACTACCATCGAGTCAAATCCGACTCGTAGTGACCCCTCCTTGGGTTTCCAAGGTGGTATCTCTACAGAAGTAGGTTGCCCAACCTTCCTTCTGAGGAGTGGCTGGTGGATTTGAACCGCCAGCCTTCTGGTTAGCAGTCATATGTCTTAGGCACTATGCCAAACTTGCTTTTTCTACTACTCAGTCCACAGAACCTGGAGCATCAGCAAGCAGTTCAGTTGCTTATGGTTTCTAAATGTTCATTCCTGGTTGAATGAATGAAACATTCATTCCTGAAAGTTCTGAAGTGGAGACAATAAGAGAAGCAGGTGAAGAACTCTTTGGAAGGCTGTGGTGTCACCATCGGGTGACGGGCTCTGAGAGCACTATTGGTCAGCAGAGTTGTCAATCAGCAAGGAGAGCTTGATGTGGATCAAGGACAAGCCAGAGCCCCCTGGCACCTCTATGTCTGCCTGTTACTGCATCTAACCGTGAAAGCCAGGAGTTGTGGTTTCCGCTTCCCTTCTACCTTCCAGGAACTATGCAAATTTCTCCTGTGGTCAGCTCTAACCTGGAACTGTGCAGAAAGGGGGATCTGGGGAGTGTTCTGTTTTGGCCGAGCTGACACCACAAGGTCCCACCCTCTTAGTTGTATTTATGTTCTTCTTAATGACTGGCCCATAAAACGTGCTCAGTACAAGTATGAGGAAGGATTGGGGGAGAATGAATGTGTCTACCTCATAAAGAAGAAGTGAGGATGCCCTGATAAAGGAGTGGAGAGTTTTCCTGGAACATTGCACCTTATATGTGCTAGTGAGTATGAGCTGTGTTATATATATACATCTAGTGTGAAGTTGCTCCCCCCGTTGTCTGCATAAGCAGAAACTACCTCTGTCTTGTTCCTGCTGGCCTCTTGGGGCCAAAGTGAACAAAGTATTTAAAATAGACATCCTCTGTTCAGTCTTTCTCTCCAAATCTATAAAAGAACCAGATCTAGGAAATTCTAGATGTGTATACAACATGGTGTATTTCAGAGCTCTGCTAGCATAGTGCCTAAAGCACTTGACTGCCAATCAGAAGGCTGGTGGTTCAAACCCACCAGCCACTCCTCAGAAGGTTAGGCAATGTACTTCCGTAGTGATACTGCCTCGGAAACCCAAGGAAGGGTCGATGTGAGTCAGGTCCAACTTGATGGCACATAACACCAGCAACACAGGAGACAGAAGAAATAGGACCAAGCTGAACAAGGCCATCTGGAAAACTTTCCAGGACACATTTTTGGATGCCCAAAATAGAACAGTAAGTTTTCCAGGGTTAGCCTATAAATTAATCACTTTCCTGCATGGTGATTATTCAAAGGAGATTGGCCCTGGTTAAGGATCAGGTGGCTTAGCATTAGAAGTAAACATTCATAGCCATGGGAGCTGGCCTTGAGGATGGGCCATGTAATATATTTAATGTCTCATGTACTATAGGCATGGAAAGGTTCTATGGGAAAGGAACCAACATATGCTTAGCATCATGCTGGGCACTGTACTAGCTGCTTCATATGTATTATCTCTGTTCATCTTGTAACAATCCTGTGAGCTGGGTATTAGCTTTATTTGACAGTTAAGGCTGAAAGAATTTGAGTCATAGCCTCTGGTTATGCAACTAAGTGGCAGAGTCAGAAACCAAACACCAGGTCTGGTCTGTCTGGCCCAAAGCCATTGGTCTTTCTATTATATCATGCTGACTTTTAAATGTGTTCAGATTATTTTACTTTTCTGGTCCTAAGTTTCTCTCTCTGGCTAATATTGGCAAAATAGGTTACCAGCTCTCAGAAAGTAGTTTTCCAGATCTATACGATTCTTTATGACTGTTGTGTTAAGCCCCTGAAGATGATATGATCCACAAGATGACATGCTAGTCCATGCTCACTAATTTTTTTTACCTAAATTTTATTTATTTCATTGTTGTTGAGAATATACACAGCAAAATATATACCAGTTCAACAGCTTCTACGTGTACAGTGCAGTGACATTGATGACCTTCTTTGAGTTGTGCAGCCATTCTCACCCTCCTTTTATGAGTTGTTCCTCCCTCACTAACATAAAGGAGCTCTGGTAGCACAGTGCCTAAGGCACTTGACTGCTAACCAGAAGGCTGGAGATTCAAACCCACCAGCCTCCTCAGAAGGAAGGTTGGGCAATCTACTTCTATAGTGATACTGCCTCAGAAACCCATGGAGGGGTCGCTATGAGTCAGGTTCGACTCTGTGGCACATAACAACAACAACACTAACATAAACTCATTGCCCCCTAGGGTTTTCATCTAATCTTCCGAGTTGCTATTACCAATGATCCCATTAGATAGTTCTTCAAAGAGCTAATGCTCAAGGCAGACATTCTTTACTAGATGGGCTAAATTATTCTTTGGTTTTAAGATGACTTCAGGGAATATTTTTGGCTTAAGGTTTAAAGATTTTATCAGGACAATACTTTCAGGGGTTCATCCAGCCTCCATGGCTCCAGAAAGTCTGGAGTATAGGAGAATTTGAAATTCTGCTCTGTATTTCTCCTTTAGACCAAAATTCTTCTATGGAATCTTTTATCAGAATGTTCAGTGTTGGTAGCCAGGCACCATCCAGTTCTGGTCTCATGGCAAAGGAGGCAGTTTTTCATGGAGGCAATTAGCCACACATTGCATGTCCTCCTTCTCCTGACCTCCTTCCTCTGTTGCTCCAGGCAAATAGAGGCCAGTTGTTATACCCTGGATGGCTGCTTGCAAGCTTGTAAGACCCCAGGCCCTATTCATGAGACCAGGAGGTAGAAGAGAAGCTCTAAACACATTTTCAGGCCAATTAACTGGGATGTCCTATGAAACTATGACCCTAAACTTCCAAACCAAGGAACCAAATCC
>NW_006923339.1:45040-46503 GCF_000298275.1 Orycteropus afer afer | reverse complement strand
AAAAAAAAAAAAAAAAAGCTCTAATGTTGCTTTTTATTATTGTCATTGTTCTAATGTGAAAGAAAGTCATTCTTATATATGGTTGGCATTCTTTCAAGGCTCATTGTCAGGTCGGTTCTGTGGGGACACCACATAGATTCTATTAAAATGCATAAAGCTTAGAGGAAGACTGCACCTCTCTGGAGAGAGCATCCTGTGTTCGTCCAAGACCTGGATCTCTGCTCTTCCCACACCTCGCTTTCCACCCTGTTGTATATTTGGTGGAGAGAGATGGCGCTGATGATACCCCTGCAGATTTCTTTCTTTTTTCCTTCAGGAGCAGTGTTGTGTTGTCAGGGATGTTATGCATTAAACACAAATACACAACTTTACTACAGCCATACTCCAAACCCCTGAGCAGTATCCTTGCTGAATGGGAATGTTTTTGCAACACAAAGCATCCTAGAGATGTAAGGAACTATGCGTACTAGCAAATCTTGACTGTGTTTTTGTCTTGGTGTGGTATTTTGGTATCCTTGGGCCCAGGTACTTTCTACAGCTGCTTCATTTCCAAAGCAACTTCATTAATATGAATACTTTATAGATGGGACCTGAGATTCTTTAACCAGAAGAGCTCTGGTGGAGTAGTGGTTAAGCACTTGATAGCTAACTGAAAGGTTGGCAGATCTAACCCACCAGCCTCTCCACAGGAGGAAGATGTGGCAATATTCTTCCATAAAAATTATAGCATAGGAAACCCTTTTGGGCATTTCTACTGTCCCGTAGGGTCACTGTGTGTCAAAACTGACTTGAAGACACCCAACAACACTTTCTGTAGAAGTGTGCTGACTGTTTACAGTGGCTTCCAAATTTTCTTCTTATGAGATTCCGTTAGATGGGGGCAAATTCTGTCTCTATACCCTGTTTTTGTTTTTGCCTTCTTTTTTGCTGGCATGACTATCTCTGTTACCTGACATCTGTTTTTATATCTTAAAGCAGAACCCAAGCTTAGTCTCTTAGATATCCATGCAATGGATCCATGCAATGGTTGGCCGGCCCTTGCACAGTCTGCGTTCACTGGACTGTTTGGGGGAGAGGAATTGTGTAGGAAGAGGGATATGCGAGAAAAGCCAATATTTACTTAACTTCACTGGTGTTAAACAGTAGGCTTCAAAATGAACTGCTAGCGTAGCCCCCACCCAGGAATTATTCTATTACCGTAGATTAGTTGTCCACTTTTACAAAAGCATTCTGTAAATCATAATATTTGATATATATCTAGGAGTGGAATTACTGGGTCACAGGCTATACATATATTGAGTTTCATTATTTACTACCAGCTTTCCAACATGGTTGTATTAATTAATACTACCACCAGCAATATAGGAGAGTTCCTGCGGTTTCCCATTCTCACCAACAGTTGGTACAGTCAGTCTTACATTTTAGTCATGGTTTTTGGTAGTCAGCAGTATGCCAGTGTGTTT
>NW_006923339.1:41361-44595 GCF_000298275.1 Orycteropus afer afer | reverse complement strand
TATATAATTCAAACCAAACCAAACCAAACCCACTGCCATCAAGTAGATTTGGACTCATAGCGACCTGCATTGGGTTTTCTAGGCAGTAAATCTTTACAAAAGTAGATTGCCCATCTTCCTTCTGCGTCATGGCTGGTGGTTTTGAAGCACCGACCTACTGGTTAGCCGTCAAATGCCTTAGGCACTGTGCCACCAGAACTCCTTAGTATACATTAAGTAGTCTACTTTAGGAGTTCTTTTTGCATTCTAGATATAAACTTTTATTGGTTACATGTACTAGAAAAATAAGTTTTCTTACTCATGGCTTGTCCTTTCCCTCTCTTGAAGATGTGTTTTTATGAACAGTAGTTCCTAACTTTTAATGTTATACATTTTGTGAGTCTCTTCTTTTACGGATATAGCTTTTTAGATCCTGTTTAAGGTGTCTTTCTACCCCAAGTCATGAAGCTGTTCTCCTATGTTGTCATCTTGAAGCTTTATTGTTTTACTTTTTGTATTAGACTCATAATCCAGCTGCAGTTCATTTTGTAACTGATGTGAAATAGGGTCAATATTTTCTCGTATGGGTAGTCCATGGACTCAACACCATTTATTGAAAAGGCTATACTTTCACTGCTCTGCAGTGCTGCCTTTCTTTTTTTTTTTTAAACAGCTTTATTGCAGCATAATCCAGATACCATATAACTCATCCATTTAACGTGTACAATTCAGTGCATTTTAGTACATTCAGAGAGTTGTGACACCATCACCACAGTCAATATTAGAACATTTTCCTCACTCTAGAAAGCCAGTACTCATTAGCAGGCATTCCTGTCCTTCCCCACCCCCACCTCTATCCCTAGGCAACCACTCATTTACTGTCCATCTCTATGGATCTTCCTATGTTAGACATTTCATAAATGGAATGGTATGATATGCAGTCCTTTGTCACTGGCTTCTACCAGTACATTCTTTTCATTGCCAAATTATAGTCTTATTATATGGATATACCACATATTATTTATCCATTCATCAGATGATGGACTTTTGGGTTATTTATAATTTCAGACTATTATGAATAATGCCACGATGAACATTTGTATACAAGTTTTTGTGTAGTCATATGTTTTCAGTTCTCTTGGCTATATACTAAGCTATATTTTGCTCGGTTATATGGTAACACTATGTGTAACATTTTAAGGAACTGCCAAACTATTTTCTGAACTGCCAGAATTTGTCTCTGAAAGAGAAGTAGGTTGTAGGCAAATAATTATTTTAATAAAAATTGAAATGTCAGTCTTCTATGTGAGTTTTTCAATCACAAACAGATACAAGTTATTTTTTTCACATAAAAGTTTTAGAACTAAAATCTACTTTAAAGTTCACTAGTAAATACAACATTTCCAGCCCAGTTTATCAGATGAAAAACTAATAAAGAAATGAAGTAGCATGTTCAAGATGACTTAGTTCATTGTATGCAGAGTTCAGACTGGAAGTTATTTCCTGCCTCCCGTTCAAAGGTTTTTCCAATACGCAAGGCTAAATTTACCCTTGGCAAAACACTCACTGGAAGAGGAATAAAGGAGAAAATTAGAGTATCCTTGGAGATGTCCTTCATAGGAAATCCACTTTCTGCTGTGGATAAGCCATGCTTTACAGATGAGTGCCACATGTTGATCACCATGCTACCCTGCCTCTATTGTGAGGCAAAAACTGCAACGACAAAAGGAAAGTGAGTGGAATTGATGGCGCCAGTTAAAGGCAGAGGTAACCAGAACAACCAAACCCCCTGCCATCAAGTTGATTCCAACTCATAGTGACCTTTTAAGACTGAGTAGAACTGCCCCATAGGGGACCATGAGAACCTCAGCCTATATGACCCTGAGACCAGAAGAACGAGATGGTTCCTGGCTACCAATGCCATCCACTCAGAAAGGGCTCAAAATTGGAGATCCTGGGATAGAGTTGGAGAAAAATGTGGAAGGAAACTCAAAATCATAAAATAAGACCAGGCTTACTGGCCTGGTAGAGACAGGTGAAACTCCCGAGACTGTTGGCCTTGAGTCACCCCTCAGGCCTGGCATTGAACTCACTTCCATGAGTTCTCAGCCAAACAATGGACAGGCCTATGAGCCCAACAATGACGCCAAGGAGATGGACTGTTTAGAGCAGTCAACCATAAGAGATCAGAAGGACAGCAGCTGCACAGGGAGAAAGGCAGGGAGGCAGGAATGCATAGGCAATAAGACTACAGAGCAACCACAGGGAGAAAGTGGGAGGTGGGAATGCATAGGCAAGAAGGCTACAGAGTAACCACAGGGAGAAAGTGGGGGGAGAGCTGTTACACCGCTGCAGATGCCACCAGTGCTACGAAACAAAATGCCTATCAACTGTGGCATGTAAAAATGAACCCACTTTATAAAATGTCACCCAAATCATAATTAAAAGTTTGTTTGTTTTTTAAAAGAGAACTACCCCATAGGATTTCCAAGGCTGTAAGTTTTTCTGGAAGCAGACCGCCACATCTTCCTCCTGTGGAGTAGCCGGTGCATTCAAACCACCAACTTTCCAGTTAGCAGCCAAGTGCTTGACTTCAGCGCCACCAGATTCCTCAGACCAAAGTTAATCCCAGTGCCATCGAGTCGATTCCAACCGATAGCGACCACGGCTGTAAATCTTCATAGAAGCAGACTTCCTCATGTTTCTCCTGTGCAGCAGCTGGTGGGTTCACACCACCGACCTTTTGGTTAGCAGCCCCTTGCCTTAACCACAGCACTACCAGAGCTCCTAATGGCAGAGATTAGTGTAATTACTGTGACAAATGGTGTAGTTTGGGGGAATTTATAGGCTGCGTTATATGCAACCTTGTTACCAAGGGTAGTTCCACATTGTGGATTCATATGATGTTTCCTCCTGGAAGCTTTAAACTCTTCATCCAGGAGTCATTAATACTCACCTCATTCTTACACCCTGATGTCACGCTAGCAGAAGGGAACAGCAGCTGCCCACAGGGAGAGGGCCCTTCCCCTTCCTTTCTATGGTATTTGAACTCTGGTTGAAGAATAAATAAGATGCATATACTTCTGCCAGGTCAGGCCCAGATATAAAGATTAGCCAGAATTATTCTTAAAAAAGTAAAAATGCTACCCTCCTCCCACTTCCCTAGATTTTGGTGATCTCACGTGATGATGATGGTGATGATGATGATCATCGAGTGAACATTATTCCATTATCAGAGATGGTGGAAGGAAAAGG
>NW_006923339.1:10754-11836 GCF_000298275.1 Orycteropus afer afer | reverse complement strand
GGGGTTCCCGTGGGTCAGAACTGACTCAACAGCCACTGTGTATTTGTGGTTTTTGATGTGTGTCAACTCCTCTGCTAAATATTTTTAATGGATTATCTCATTTATACGTTTTAGCAAAATCTCCACTTTACAGGTAAGGAACCCAGGCTCTTGAAGAAGGTTAAGTCAGTAGCACAAGGTTAAGTCACTAACCAAGTGGCAGAGCCAAGATCAGAACCCAGTCAGTGTGACTACCAAGGGTGTCTTGCCTCCTGTAGTCATCCAGTTTCCCAAAGGGAACAAGGCTACACGTGCACGTGATGGCTGAGAAAGATCTAGAGCCAGGACTTGCTCCCTGAGAGCACCCCACTTTGTTGATGTTGTTGGGAAACTCACCCATCTGCATGAGTACGAGCATGGAAAGCGCATGATCCAGGGCTCATTCTTCTTCCCTGGTGGCTTTCATATGTCCTTGCCTCCCTCCCACAGACACTAAAGATTCCACTTGCTTTACTATTCTCTGTATCACTGCTCACTGTTTGGTTCACCCTTAGGATTTCCCTTGCTCCCAAACTGGTAATGTAGTAGTTATTTCTCAAGTTTCCTTTTTAGCTGCTGTTCTGGAAGCAAGACTCAGACCCTTTGTATTTCATGTATGCATTTCATTTCATTTAACATAACAATATTGCTGCTGTTGGGTGCTGTCTAATTGGCTTATAGAGACCCCATGTGACAGAGCTGAACTTCTCCATGGGGTTTTCTTGGCTGTGATCTTTCAGGGAAGCAGGTCACCAGATCTTTCTCCTGCAGAGTGGCTGGGAGTGTTCTAATTGTCAACCTTTTGGTTAGCACTTAACCATCCTGCCACCTGTTTGCTGGACCCCATTGTTATGTTAAGTATTCGGTGCTCATCACTTTTGGGACAACCAAAAGTAACTTGGCAAGTCCAGGAGCTCTAGAGGATGAGAACCACATCTCAACAAGTCCATCTATTGCCAGGGTCTAATAAGGTACCTGGTACAAAGTAGCTTCTCAATTAATATTTGTTAAGTGGAAGTATATTTGTAACAATCTCCCCAAATTTATAATGTAATGGTCCCTTG
>NW_006923339.1:5352-9439 GCF_000298275.1 Orycteropus afer afer | reverse complement strand
AGGGGGCTCCCTGCCCACTGAAGGGGGAGAGAAATGCACAAGTCACCCCTCAGCCCTGGTGGTCAGCCACCATCTGAAGTGTGCTCTCCTTACTCCTTGGAAATGACCTCTGTTTGCATCAACAAACTACATATTGGATGGCTTTGGATGATGTAAACATCTTAATATGAAAAAGAAAAAGTCCAGAAACAAAGCAGGCATTGGTTTCTTCTGTAAGTCTGGTAGGGCTAGATAATTAGAGGATCTATAAGGGTTGGGACCACCACAAAGCAGGCTTGGTTTGTTGGGCAGCAACTCTGGTGGAGTCAGACAATTAGAAAGTCTGTAAGGGTTGGGGCCACCCCTTCCATGAACAGACACTGCTCTTTTGCCTGCTGGCATCTTCCCCCACTCTTAACCCCTGTCACCCCACAGGGAATTCTGCTGCAAAAAGTAAAAAAAAAAACCACAGTGCTTCTCATTCAATACACTCCTTTCCAGTTAGACTCCAGACTAAGTTAAAGCAGAGCTTCCCCTTTTAAATTCATGCTGACTGGGAGTTGGACTGCAAGGCTGTTTCCTTTTGATTCTCTTGACTTTGTTCCCCTGGGCCACCAACTGACTTTGCCTCTCTCTTACCCTTTCCTTCCCCAATTTGACTTAAAATCTGTTATTTCTCCTTATCAGTTCCTAGCAGCCTCTCCCAGCATTCACTGAGTGGTGAGTCTGATCTTTGGTGCTGTCTAGGATGAGGACAGCATAGACGTGAGTGTAGGTGCAAAACTATGTCCTGGAGGAAGCAGTGGAGAACCCCTGGACGAGGCTTCATTTGTTCATGGGTCCACGTAGGAAGACAAAGAGGATATAGAGCCAAAGGTCAGCACCTAGGCAATGGAAAGGTATATCAGGAGGCAAGTCCAGGTGCTAGAGTAGGACTAGAAACAGGAGATGGACACAAAGGTTAGAAACCAGACATGACGAAAGTACATGAGGAGGCAAGATGAAAGCCAGGAGGGGCCACAGGAACTTCTGTGATGAGCAGCTTCAGAATGTCCTATTTCATGCCAGCTGGATGGTGTCTCTGAGAATCAACTCCAGTTAAAGTTAAATCACAATCCAAACAGACCTATCTTTATGCCCTTATATTTATCTGGTTTCTATTAACCCCATTTATACAGCTGTTTTGCCTTATCATTGAGAACCTCTAGCAGACTCATCTTGGTATTCTGCACAATTCCTAGCATGTAACTCCATAACTCAATGATTCATCTTCAAAGATGAGAAAGGCAGTGCTGGAAATAATACAACCAGAATGGAATAAATGTGAATGATGACATATTAAAAAATATAATAAATATCACTGAATACTTTGTGTAGAAATTGTTAAATGGGATCTAATTTGCTGTGTAAACTTTCACCTCAAATTACTATTTAAAAAAAAAAAAAAAGACAACATTGGGGAACAAGAGTCCGTGTTCCTGCTTTCAGCTCTTTTGTGTATGTATCTATGATTGGGATTCCTAGGTGATATGGGAGCTCTGGTAGCATAGTGGCTAAGGCACTTGACTGCTAACCAGAAGGCTGGCGGTTCAAACCCACCAGCCACTCCTCGGAAGGAAGATGGGGCAACCTACTTCCGTAGTGATACTGCCTCGGAAACCCAAGGAGAGGTCGCTATGAGTCGGGTCCAACTCTACGGCACATAACAACAACAACATGGTAGTTCTATGTTTAACTTTTTGAGGAATCACCAAACTCTTTTCCACAATGCATATACCATTTTGCATTCATACCAACAATGGGTAAGGGTTTCACTTTTTCCACTATTTGCAATAGCCAAAAGGTGGAAACAAACTGAATGTCCACCAACAAATGAATGGATAAGCGAAATGTATATATTCAATGGAATATTAATATTAATCAATCAATAAAAAAATGAAGTGCTGATACATGTTACATGGATGAATCTTGAAAACATTATGCCAAGTAAAATAAGTAAGCCACATATTGCATGATCCCACTTATCTGAAATATCTAGAATCAGTAAATGTATAGAGACCAAATGCGTGCTTGTGGTTACCTAGGGTATGAGGGAAAGGGAAAAGGAGTGTCTTAGGCTGGGCTCTCTAGAGAAACAAAACCAGTGAAGCTCGTATACTTGTGTATATCGAGAGATTTATCTCAAGGAAATGACATACAAGGTTATAGAGGCTGGCAAGGCCCAAGTCTATGGGTCAGATGTCAGGCTGGAGGCTGCAGGGGCTGGTGAACCCAAGAACAGCAGGTCAGATGGCAAACTGCTGACTATTGGGCCGCTGAGGCTGATGAATCCCAAGATGGGCGGGCAGTATGGCAGAGCGCTGGCTCAAATCCAAAGAACTGGAGGTCAGGTGATAATGAGCCAGATGCAGGATCCAGATCCACCAAAAAGCCAGAGCTTTGCCAGAGTGTACATATATATTGGAAGCAGGCTACACCCCCAAAGAAACTCCCTTTCAATTGATTAGCTGCTCATAGCAGATCTGTTATGGAGATCATGACATTATGTCAGATCTCATCATAGGGGATGACTACGTCATAACTGCCAAACTATTGAGAATCACGGGCCAGCCAAATTGACACAGCTTTAATCATCACAGGAGGAGTTTTTGATTAGGGGCCACTGAGTTTCTGATAGTGGTGGTAGAAAATTTTGGAAATGGATGATGGTTATGGTTTCACAACATGATAAACATAATCGAAGTCACTGAAAATACATATAAAAATGTTGAATTGGCAAATGCTTTCTTATATATATTTTTACCACAATAGAAAAAAATTAAAGTTACTACCAGGTTGGCATTCTAATATGCTAACTTGGAAAACTGTCCCGCAGAACATGAAATCACAATATCTTAATGAATTATTATCGGCACTTCCACTTTCACATTTATATTGTTTAATCCTCATAATGCTTTCTAAGGTGGTTGTGAAGATTAAATTAAATAAGATAACCCATGTAAAGATCTTACTACATGAGTGCCATATAATAAGTGTACAAAATCATTCACTCACTCATTGCCATTGATTGGGATCCGACTCATAGTGACCCCTCCTTGGGTTTCTGAGGCGGTATCACTACGGAAGTAGATTGCCTAACCTTCCTTCTGAGGAGTGGCTGGTGGGTTTGAACCACAAGCCTTCTGGTTAGCAGTCAGATGCCTTAGGCATTACACCACCAGAGCTCCCACAAAATCATTATAGTATTATAATAAGTATATAATGTCATTATGCACTGCCGTTGAGTTGATCCGACTCATAGCAATCCCGCCTTGGGTTTCTGAGGTGGTAACACTACAAAAGTAGATTGCCCAACCTTCCTTCCGAGGAGTGGCTGGTGGGTTTGAACCACCAGCCTTCTGGTTAGTAGTCAAATGCCTTAAGCACTATGCTACCAGAACTCCTATAATATATAATATATAATGTCATTAGGTAGCTTTATTTTCAGCACATACCAACTGTAAAGTGTGATTGTGGTAGACTGACTGGATACTTGCTCATCATGTGGAATCCCGTTTTCTCTTGCTGGCACATAGGGAGTTCTATAGTTCCCATCCACTTTGCATCTGGATGGGACAATGTGACTCAGTTCTGGCCAATGGTGTATGAGTGAAAGTGATGTGTACCACTTTCAAGGCTGGCTATCAAATATTCCATAGAATCTTACACTCCCCTCTCACCAGAAAAAGTGCCAAGAAAAGAAGGATTTCATGACAAAAGACCCACACAATGGAAGGGGCCTGGATCCCTGAGGCGCTCGTGGAAGAGAGCAACCTGACTCAAATCAGAGTATGATGGGAGCAAAGAACACACTTCTGTTTTGTTAAAGCACTGAAATTGGGGATCACATTCCCTAAGGCAGCTACTCAGCTACTCAGAGTAGATTCCACCATGGAGTTGACTACCAGTCTCATGGTGGGGAATACTAGTTTATTTGTTGTATTAACACAGATGAGCCTAAAATACCATTTCCATTACTGTTGAGTTAATTACTTAATGCTAGCTCATAGTGATCCTGCTGGACAGACTAGAACTGCCTCAGAGGGTTTCTGTTCTGGTCCTAGTGCTG
>NW_006923339.1:0-4077 GCF_000298275.1 Orycteropus afer afer | reverse complement strand
TGGTAGCATGATGCCTAAGGCACTTGACTGCTAACCAGAAGGCTGGCGGTTCAAACCCACCAGCCACTCCTCAGAAGGAAGGTTGGGCAAGCCTACTTCCGTAGTGATACTGCCTCGGAAACCCAAGGAGGGGTCGCTATGAGTCGGGGTCGACTCGATGGCACATAACAACAACAACAGTATGTCTGTAAGCATTTTTTGGTTGCAAGTGACAGAAAACCAGCTTAAAGAATCTTATGGTAGAAAAAAGACTTTGTTACTTTATTAATCACACTGCAATAGGAACAACGATTGTATAATTTATCACCCACCTGGGGCATTTCTGAGAACGGAAGGTGGAGCTGTTAATGATAGTGTTGGGGCAGCAGGTGTAACCGGGACTGCCTGCCTTAGGCAAACGGGGATATCTGGTGGTATGAGGTCAGAATGAGACAGTCTTTTGGGACTAAAGGCTGCCAGAAGTCTAACTATCTATCTACCCATCTCTCTATCTGTGGTGCTTCTCCACTTGTCTCGTGTGGGCTTTATTCCCATACACCGGTACAGCAGGAATCAGCTTTCAGAAGCTCTAGGCTCTAATCCTTACAGTTTACCAAGCAGAGAGTGAAGGATGCTTTCCTACCTGCTCCAAGGGTGAAATAAGCTGTGTAAGGATTCCAAGTAACCTGGCCTGGGTCACGTAAACGTGTCTGGACCAAGCTCTGTGGCCAAGGGGATGGATCTCTACCATTGATTCACTTTGGGTCATATGCCCTCCTGTGTCAAACACAATACTATGAGTCTGTAGTCCTGAGAGTCAGAGCAGGATTTCCCAAAGAGAAGGGTTAAACTGGGAAAAAAATAAATAAATAAATAACCGTAAGGCTCCAATATGAGAGCCTTTTGTAGAGTGTCTGCTGCCAAGTCCACTGAGAACTGTAGATGCTGCATAAAATACAGCTGTCAGAATGCCAGAGCTACCTGGAAAGGGGGTTGACCAGGAACCCTGCAACCTTGAGAACACATTTGCAATCCACTTTAACCAAGAGTCACAGGGCAGTTCAATCGCTTAATACCAGAAAATAAACCCACTGCCATCGAAGTCATTCTGACTCATAGAGACTCTACAGGACAGAGTAGGACTGCCTCATAGGGTTCCAAGGCTGTAAATCTTTACAGAAGTAGACTGCCACATCTTCCTCTCTGCAGACCTTCTGGTTAGCAGCTGAGAGCTTAACCACCATGCCACCAGGGTTCTTATCCCTTAATAGTATAGTACATAATTGTCTGCTAAACATGTGAAGCCGCATGGCTCTGTCTTCCTGGGAGCCGCAGCCTGCTGGTGCTAGTTGGCCCCATGTAAACTGAACACGGCCTGCCCAGTCCTGCGCCATCTTCACTGGAAGTTCAAGTCCATTGCTGCAGTCACTGTGTATTTGGAGTGTCTTCCAATTCAGAGAGCTCATCTCCAGCACCTACCAGACAACATTCTGCTGTGATCCCCGGGATCTGTCACAGCCTGATTTGCTTTGGCAGTAGATTGACAGACCTTTCTTTCTATTCTTAGTCTGAAAGCTCTGCTGAAGTCTCCTTAGGTGACCCTACTGGTACTTGAAATACCAGCATCGCAGAAACACACAAGCACCATAGTACAATAACCTGACAGGTGGGTGGTGGTGCACCTCTCAAGTGTAGTGAGGGTGGGGGTGGTGGAGTAGGGAGAAGGATAGAGCTGCATTCTGTGAGTGTCTTCTCATTGTCTTTACCCTGTAAGTCCAGCCACAAAGCTGTAAGGGCACTGGATACCTTGAGCTTTAAATGGAGTAACTGAGGAACAGAAAGAGCTCTGGTGTCACAGTGGTTAAAGCATTCAGCTGCCAACCAAGAAATTGGTAGTTTGAACCCACCAGCCACTCTGTGGGAGAAAGATGAAAAAATCTGCTTTGGTAAAAATTTACAGCCTTGGAACGCTAATGGGGCAGTTCTACTCTGTCCTATTAGGTTGCCATAAGTCTGAATTGACTTGATGGCAGTTTTGGGGGAATAGGACAGAAAACAAGAACTCCATAGAAAAGAATTGAGAAAGAGGATTGTCAGAGGCAGACTTTGGTCCCACCCCACTCTGGCTAAGCTCCTAGGACTGCCTCTGCTGCCTCCTATTTCAAGCCCATTGTTGGAAAGCACCACCATTTATGATGAAACTTGGAACAGAGAGAGAAGCTACTTTTTGCTGCCCCGGTACATTCTTCCTCACTGTGCAGAGCAGCTCTTGATGGCTAGCATTCATCAGGCTTCTGCTTCCCCCCAGCCCCACCCTTCCCTGGGAGAAATAGGAGTGGTTCAAGTGTGGAAGGTGCAGTGATTGTGGGCTCCCTCCCAAAGAGACGGCTCAGCCCAGCAGCAAGGAGGAGCACAAGGCCCACTGGAACGCAATTTCGCAACAGGCCACTCACACTACAGGGAACACAGTGTTTTCTGGAGAGAGCTCTTGAACCTCAGAGTCAGCTGTGCCTTCCACAAACTTGCAGCTTTAACTCTGTCAATAACCAACTGGCTCTGCTTAAGCCCCATCGGAGTAAATAGGGTTATCCTTGCCACAGCACTAAACAGCAGGAATGTAGCGTGCAAGCCCCGCCCTTCAAAGGCAGCCAGCAGGCTGAAAATGCGCGAAGCTGTAACCATTCTTGGGAGCTCCGCTTTGGCGATCCTACAACTGACTGGTAGTAGGTAGATTCTGTCTTGCTGGGCTGTAGGTACCTGTGTAAATCCCAGGAAATTCCTGGAAGCAGACAGTACATGACTAAACAAACATCTGGTTCATGATAAGTAGCTAATAAAATAAGTCATAGGCTACCTTAGCCTGGAATCCCTGGACGGTGCAAGTGCTTACCATGCTCAGCGACAAACCGAAAGGCTGAAGGTTCGTGTGCACGCAGGTGCCTCAGAAGAAAGGGCTGGCAATCTGAAAAATCAGCCATTGAAAACGCTATGGAACACAGCTCTACTCTGCCGCACATGAGGTCTCCGTGAGTTGGAATCAACTTGATTGAAACTGATTTACCTTAGCCCAGGCTTCCTGATAATGAAACAAATTATCGGTAGTTGATATAATCACATCAGTGTTAGTATATGGTCTGCATACATATTACCTGTCCTACTTTGCTCATTTGTTCTCTCAAATATTTTTTTCATCCTTAAATAGCTTTTTATTCAAGTATGTAGAAGTGGTTGGGATCCACTTCCAGACTGAGGCATCCGTTCACTAAGCGCACACAGGCCAATAGCTCTGGGCGAGCTCTTGCCAGGCCACGCCCCCTACTAAACAGAGCTGCCAGGTGGAAGGCCACGCCCCTTCCTGGAGGCTAACCACCCATTTAAGAAAAAAAAAACCTCACTGCCATGGGGTCAAATCCGACTCCTAGCGACCCTTCTACAGAAGTAGATTGCCCAGTGTTCCTTCCCAGGAATGGCTGGTGAGTTTGAATGCCAGCCTTCTGGTGAGCAGTCAAATGCCTTAGGCACTAGGCCACCAGAGCTCCTGCACCTTTAAAGAAAGGACTAATTTACTAGATAGAAAATGCCGACAGACTTGAAGAGACACTTCTTAAAATAGAATATGTGGGGTAAAAATGCATAACAAATTGAAACTGTTTTCTTTCTCCTGGTTGAAAATAAGGGAAGAAGTTCCCCTCCTCCCTGTTGTTTGTGCATTCACTTTAGATAACCTGTCATTGTACTTTCTTTCTCTGTCTCTTTGAAAAGTTTGTAAATTAATGCTTTACAAACATTTTGATGTTTCCTCAAAAACCTGGGAGCCTTCTCTTTTGGAATGTAATCATCAAGGCAGATCCCACCCCTACCTCAAGGTTTCATGGAAGGAGATCAGTATAGCTTTGGGTATTCTGCCATAAAGATACTAGAAAATTAGCAAGTTTATCTTGAAAATGTGAGTATCATGGTCTGTAGCCACTGAGCTATATAAAGGGTCAGATTCTTTTCTGTTTCTGCAGTCTCTTTAGCAGATTACCTATGATGTACCCATTCTGTTTTAATGCTTACCCAGTAATAAAACTCTTCTTTCTCTTCTTTTTTTTTTTT
>NW_006923338.1:50324-51647 GCF_000298275.1 Orycteropus afer afer | reverse complement strand
GGCCTGCTACTCTGGCGTCCCTGCGTTGTCTCTCCTCACCTGTAAGCCTGGGGCCTTAAGCCTGGGGCTCAAGACTTTCATCCCCTTCCCTGCTCTTCCAGCCTGCTACTCTGGCGTCCCTGCGTTGTCTCTCCTCGCCTGTAAACCTGGGGCTCAAGGCTTTCATCCCCTTCCCTGCTCTTCCAGCCTGCTACTCCGGCGTTCCTGCGTTGTCTCTCCAGATGCATAAGACAAATCAATCAATAGACCAGTGGATACATGCTATGAAATATTGTTCCACCATGAGAAGGAATAAAGTACTGATACATGCTATAACATGGATGAACCTCGGAAAACATTATGTGAAGATAAAGAAGCCAAATATAGAAGGCTACATATTTTATGGTCCCTTTTGTAAGAAATGTCTGAATAAGTAAGTCCACTGAGGCAGAGAGCTGGTTAGTGCTTGTCAGGGGCTGGGAAGGAGAGTGGGCGTGGGCAGTGGATGGCCATTGACGCCAGGTGCTTTGGGGAGAGGCAATGAAAATATTTTGAAATTGTATGCAGGTAGTTGCACAACATTGTGTTCACTTTAGAATGATTGCTTTTTAGATATGTGAATTTCATAGTCCCCCCACCCCCGTTAATTGGGCAATCTACTTCCGTAATGATACTGCCTCAGAAACCCAAGGAGGGGTCACTATGTGTCAGATCCAATTCAATGGCAATGAGTTTGGTTTTTGGTTTGAAAGGAAAAAAGAAGGCAAAAATGTGGGAAGTTCTGGAAAGGGGGAACTGGCCTCTCTTTTGGGGTCCCGAGTCGGAAGGCCCGTGTTCTGCTCTCGGTACTACCTCTCACTCTGGAGAGCTTTTTCTTGTTGTTGCCATTTTAACATATTTCACATGTACAATTCAGTGACATTAATTGCATTCATATGTTGGACAACAATGATCACAGTTTCAAGATTTTTCTATCACCGTTAATCAAAAGAATCTCAATGCCCCCTAAATAATGACTCCTCGTTTCCCTCTCACTCGCCCCTGGTGACCACTATTAAACTTGGTCTCTAAGCATTAGCCTATTTTACATATTAAATAGAGAGCCTTGGCAACGGTTAAGCATTTGGCTGTTCCCTAAGAGGATGGTGGTTAGAACCCACCCAAAGGCTCTGTGGGAGAGAGACCTGAGATCAGCTCCTGTGAAGATTACAAAACCGAAAACCAAACTCACTGCCCTGGAGTCGGACACGACTCATAGCGACCCCTCCTTGGGTTTCCGAGGCAGTATCACTACGGAAGTAGATTGCCCAACCTTCCTTCCAAGGAGTGGCTGGTGGGTTTGAA
>NW_006923338.1:49174-49829 GCF_000298275.1 Orycteropus afer afer | reverse complement strand
GACATCAGCCTTTGGGATCTGCTTCTGTAAAGACTACAGCCAAGTAAACCCTATGGGGCAGTTCTGCTCTGTCACCTTGAGTCAGAATTGACTTGATGGAACCCAACAACTGAGACAAATGTGGTAACGAGCTACACTGCTATGACTGGTACCCCGACTCTGTGGCGGTGGGTTTGGATCTTGTCTGGTGACTTAATTACTAATAGGAATCACAGATGTTCTTCCATCACTTGTCAGTTGTAGATCTCAAGGTACTTTTATGCTTGTTACTTTGAAATCATAGTATCTGATTAGGTCTTATGTAATATATTAACCAGAAAAAGCGCAGTACCTAAGGCATTTGCCCACTAACCAGAAGGCTGGTGGTTCAAACCCACCAGCCACTCGTTGGAAGGAAGGTTGGGCAATCTACTTCCGTAGTGGTACCGCCTCAGAAACCCAAGGAGGGGTCGCTAGGAGTTGGATCTGATTCAATGGCAGTGTGCTGTTGTTGTTTGTTGTACTACCAAATTAAAATATGTTGCTAAATATATTTGAAATTAAGTGATTTCCCAATTAATACAAAGGACTAATGGACCATGGGAACCTCGGCCTACACAACCCTGAGACCAGAAGAACTAGTTGGTGTCCGCTTACCAGTGCCAACCACTCAGAA
>NW_006923338.1:6491-12848 GCF_000298275.1 Orycteropus afer afer | reverse complement strand
GTCTGTCCGTAACTAGAGTCAATTTCAAGTGACACACTTGGGGAAGTGCTGGGCCTGCCGAGGGAGGGGAAGGATTTCACACCAAGGCAGCTGCAAGACCTGGCTGACCGGAAGTCAGAGGAGTGGCCCTGGGCTGGGTCCCGAAGGTGTCGGATCAAGGAAGGCAGGACACACATGAGTAAGGGAGAGTTTGCCAACGAGGAGAGCCCCAGGAGGTGGATCCGAAGCACCCGGAGATGGCTCTTGGAAGCTTGGAAGATTCTTCCTTGTCTCAGCTCATCTGCTGCACATACTCACCTTTTAAGGTGGGGGCTACTCATCCTATAAGCCAGGGGGTCTCAGCTGGGAGTTCTGAAGTAGAGGTGACAGCGTTGCTGAATCAAGTTGTGGAGGAAGAAACCCAAAGGTGCCAAGAAGTGGCCATGCTAGAAGCCGGCTACTCCATAAAAGCTGAAGTCCACCACCTTAGGAGGGCCCCAGGGGACATTCCATTTTCCCAGGTGTTAGGAATGTGCTGGTGAGGGGGTGGAGTGCCTGTCCTCTGTGGGCTGGAGCTGACGGTGGGAGGTGTTGGTATGAAATGACTCCTTGTGAGCAGTGGGCGTGGAACCTGGAAGAGCAGAGGCCAGGTGGTAGCAGGTCCCATCAGAAACAGTGGGGGTGTGATTGCTGTGATGATAGCAAACGCAGAATGGAGGTGGATAATTAAACCTGGTATCTCTAGGGATGAGATAGATGGGCAGCCCACAGAGCACTGTGTAAACATACACAAAAAAAGTGATCAACAGTAGATGTGAACACAGTGTATGGGCCCATGGAGTGGACAGAGAGTGGACACTTCTGTTTCACAAGTTACCGCCCACCAGCAAACATCCAGCTGTCTGGTGCAGAAGAGGCACTGGACAGCCAGGTGGGAGGTCTGACTCAGCCGTATTGGCCAGTCTCTGTCCTCAGCCATTCCAGGGCTTGCCAGAGACCCCTGGAAGATAGCCATAGCTATGGACATACAGCACGGGCTCCCCCAGCCCCAACACTGGTCCGGCTACTGCCACTGCTGAAAGACTTGGCAACAACAGAGACCAGCGAAGAACCCCAGACATAGTACCATTCCTTCAGGGGACAAAGCAGCCACCATACCATTCCTTCAGGGGACAAAGCAGCCACCGTGGACAGGGCCATTTCAGCCTGACTAGAACTGACACACTCCAGGGATGAGTGTGCGTTTTCTGAAGTCTCAGCCAGCACCATTCTCCCAGGGCTTGCAGACTTTGATCCACTGAGATGGGATCCCACGTAACATTGCATCGGACCCTGGAATCCATCGTATGGTAGAGAAGGAATGTAAGTGAGCACGCTGATTCTACCACCTACTGGCCCATCCAGGAGCTGCTGGCCTGATAGAGAGGTGGAAGGGTATCCTGAAGGTGCTTCTGGGAGATGACACCGGCAAGGACGGTCATTCTGCAGTCTCCAGGCTGCAGAAGACACCTTAAACCATGGCCATTACGTGATGCTGGGTCTGTGAAAGGTGGAATACATGGGTTCAGGAGCCAAGGGTTGGGACGAGGAGTGGCTCCAGCCACCATGGTTCCCAGTGATCCACCTGGGAATTTGTTTGTCTATTCCCTACAACTACAGTCTCTATAGGTCTAGAGATCCTGGGTCCAGAAGAGAGAGCTTCCCTACCATTCTCATTTTCAAGGAGCATTCCAGCTGCACTTCCTCCAGGAAAGATTAGTCCATTCTTCTGGCAGTCCATGGCATTCTCAGCATTCTTCGCCAGCACCACAATTCAAAGGCATCAACTCTTCTTCGGTCTTCCTTATTCATTGTCCAGCTTTCACATGCATATGTGGTTGTTAGGTGCATGGAGTCAATTCCAACTCCTAGCAACCCCACGAACAGCAGAGGGAGACCCTGCCCGGTCCTGCACCAGCCCCATAACCCTTGCGATGCTTGAGCCATTGTTGCAGCCACGGTGTCAATCCATCTCTTCGACGGTCTTTTTCTTTTTCTCTGACCCTCCACTTTGCCAAGTGTGGTGGTTAAGGTTGTGTGTCAACTTGGCTGGGCCTGGTGAAGTGGCTGGGCAGCTGGTGGTAGTTATTCCCCATGAGGAGACTGGCAATCAACTCCATGGTGGGATCTATCACAAGCAGCTGAGTAGCTGCCTTTGGGATGTGGTCTGCTTCCTGTATATAAGAAGAAACCTTATATGAATGGTCTCTAGCTTATGGCTCCTTGAACCCTGCATGTAGCCATGTCATTGTTCAGCAGCCTGCCATGCTCTGCCGACCTTGGGACTTTCAATGAACTTGAATGAGATTTGGTAACATTGGGACAGTGCCTTTTTCATTGTCAACCTTGGGCTTGTCAGCCTCAGCAGCCAGCAGCTGTCTGAGTGAAGAAAAGCCTCTAGCTCCAGTGGGCTGGGAGCAGGAGGCAGAGCTGAAGCTCAAGGCTGAGGGGTTTTCACCCAGCTCCTAGAGCCTGGCACTTTGAACTCAGACTTAAAGCCTCTAAACTATAAGAGAATAAACTCCTGTTTGTTAAGGCCATCCCGTTTGTGGTGTATTCCTGTCAGAGCGGCCTTGGTAAGTAGAACACCAAGCATGACATCCCTCTCCAGGGAATGGTCCCTTCTGACAACATGACCAAAGCAGGTGAGAAGAAGTCTGGCCATTCTTGCTTCCAAGGAACATTCTGGCTACACTTCCTCCAGGACAGATTTGTTTGTTCTGGCAGTCCATGGTGCTTTCAGAATTCTTTGCCAACACCACAATTTGAAGGCATCAATTCTTCTTCAGTCTTCCTTATTCATTATCCTGCTTTCACATGCATATGAGATGATTGAAAATACCATAGCTTGGGTCAGCTGCACCTTAGTCTTCAAAGTGACATCTTTGCTCCTTAACACTTTAAAGAGGTCTTTTGCAGCAGATTTGTCCTGTGCGATATGACATCTGATTTCCTGACTGCTGCTTCCATGGGTGTTGATTGTGGATCCAAGTAAAATGAAATCCCCAACAACTTTAATCCAGTGACGTTGCTAAGGGCAAGAGGGGATGGAGACAGCACTGGGTGACACTCCTGGGGGACTGACACAAAAATGACTGTCTATAAAGTTTTTGTGCTGTGTTTCAGCAGAAATTTATCATTTTTTACATAAATATATCCCTATAGTTCATTGTAACACCAAAAACACTTTCTGTAAACTCAGTTTATATGTATCAATAGACCTAAAAGGCTTACACTCTATACTCATTTGCTTTTGGAACCTGTGCCCATTCCAAAGAAAGGTGATCCCACAGAATGTGGAAATTATCGAACAGTGTCATTAATATTGCACACAAGTAAAATCTTACTGAAGATAATTCCAAAGCAGTTACAGCAATATATTGGCAGAGAACTTCCAGAAATGCATGCTGGATTTAGATGAGGACGTGGAATGAGAGATACCATTACTGATGTCAGATGGATCTTGACTGAAAGCAAAGAGTACTAGAGAGATGTTTTCTTGTGTTTCATTGACTATGCAAAAGCATTTGACTGTGTGGATCATAACAAATTATGGATAACATTGAGAAGAATGGGAATCCCAGAACCCTTAATTGTACTTATGAGGAACCTGTAATAGACCAGGAGGCTGTGGTTCAAACAGAACAAGGGGATATTGCATGGTTTAAAATCAAGAAGAGAGTGCATCAGGGTTGTATCCTTTCACCATACTTATTCAATCTGTGTGCTGAAATATGCAAGAAGCTGGATTATGTGAGGAAGAGCATGGCATCAGGATTGGAGGAAGAATCATTAACACCTGCAATACTCATATGACACAACTTTGCTTGCTGAAAGTGAGGATGACTTGAAGCACTTACTGATGAAGGTTAAAGACCACAGTCTGCAGTATGGATTACACCACAACATAAAACAAAAATCCTCACAACTGGACCAATAAGCAGCATCATGATACATGGAGAAAAGATTGAAGTTGCCAAAGATTTCATATTACTTAGATCTACAATCAACACCAATGGAAGCAGCAGTCAAGACATCAGACAAAATACTGCACTGAACAAATCTGCTGCAAAAGTCCTCTTCCGAGTGATGAAGAGCAAAGATATTTCCTTGAAGACTAAGGTACGCTTGACACAGGCCCTGGTATTTTCAATCACCTCACTGAAGATGAGTTGATGCTTTTGAGTTGTGGTGCTGGCGAAGAATGCTGAAAGTACCATGGACTGCTAAAAGAACTGACAGATCTGTCCTGGAGGAAGTGCTCCTTGGAAGTGAGAATGGCCAGACTTCCTCTCACCTACTTTGGTCATGTTGTCAGAAGGGACCATTCCCTGGAGAAGGATGTCATGCTTGGTAAAGGGGAGGGTCAATGAAAAAGGGGAAGGCCCTCAATGAGATGGACTGACACAGTGGCTGCAGCGATGGGCTCAGGTGTAGCAGGGATTGTGAGGCTGGCACAGGACCCAGTAGTGTTTCGTTCTGTTGTTCACAGGGTCGCTATGAGTCAGAGCCAAGTCGGCAGCACCTAACAACAACAACAACAATGTACTCTGGTCAGAGCTGCCATGTACCCAACGACAGGGTGCCGTGAATCTCATGATGCTGTGTGCCCGCACTGTAGCACCTGCTATTTGCTTCCAGTGTTTTCTAGTTGCTGATTTTGTCAAATTTTCTGCAGTTTTAGCTACAATATTGTGGTCATTAGTATTTGTGGACCTGTATCAACAGTTTTTTTGAGAATAAAGTAATTAAAGGAAGGCAAGTCCTCCTTTTTAAGTCTTCCTCTCAGTTATTAATAATGTAGTTCAATGCAGGGATTCTACAAAGCCATTTGGTTGCTAATATTCATGTAACCTGAGAAGTATCACATTTAAGCCATTCACAATTCGATCACATATTATTCTATGATGAAAACTGATCATAAATGTTACTAAGGATTCTGAATGGTCTGGTAGAGGAAGGGGTCCGTAGGATGGGAGGTGACACTAGGAGTTACTACTCTGGGTCACGACGCCATCGGTGTCGTTGGTGGCCACCTCCCCTGGCCTGGGAGTGGAGGTTGGGGTAGCAGGACCCTGGGCCTCAGCCAGTCTGCCCCATGCCCAGCACCCGACAGCTGCCATCTCAAACCTGCTTACCCCCTCCTTCTCCAGGTCCCCACTGCCTGCTGTAAGTAGCGCAACCAGAAGGGGGCAGTGTCCTGGGGCTGGCTGTTTCTGAAGATGGACACTGGACGTGCCCAGCACTTTGTAGTTTCCAGAATCCCTTCTTAGCATGTGATTGTCACATCAGATGCCACACTGTTGACATGAGGTGTCTCCCCGTTTTGGAGTCTGGAAATTCGACTCTGACAGTGAGGTGACGTGCCCGGTCACTCTGCCTGCAGAACTGCTGTGCACACCTCACTCCCAATTCTGTTTGCCTAAGGCCCTGGGAGCTGGCAGGACTCCTGGGTGTCACGCAAGGCAGAGGTCCGCCTTGATCTCAGCCAAAGGTGCCCAGAACTGGGTCATGGACTCCGTCACAGCCCTGGCCAAACCGGTTATGTGCAAGCACATCTCGGATCTGACGAGTGAACCCCTCTGGGGCTGGGCTGCATCCCATTTACCTGAAGTCCCCTCAGTTTGGTGCTCAGGACCTCGACACTGTGTGACAGGGACTAAAAGGTCACATGCAAATAGCACGTGCCAGGGCTCCAACTAAGTGCTTTGCAAACATCATTTTTTTCAACCCCACCATGACAACTAAGGCGGTACTGTCCATGTCCCCATTTACAGATAGACGACCTCAAAGGGTTTGACCTCAAGTCGGTTAGCTGGAATCACCCAGGGAGCCCCGGGGATGCTGAGACGTGAGCTCAGCCATGTGGCCCCAGGGCTAATGCCAACAGGCAAACACCCTGCCATCTTCCTAGAAGCAGACCTCAGTCCCGCTGAGTGGGAAAATTGTACTACTCAAGAAAATGGCTCCAGGCTCTCAAGGGGGAGAAGGAGGGTCCAGGAGGCAGAGAATGGGACGTGGAGGGGTGAACTAGAGTCAGGTGGCTGGAGGGAGAGGTTTATTTTTTATATTTTCATCTTATTGTGGTTAAAAACACATTATTTGCCATTTACACCATTTTTAAGTGTGCTGTTCAGCGACTGTGATGATACTTGCTGTATTGTGCAACATCACTACTGTTAATTTCCAAAATGTTTCCATTCCCCCAAAACAGAAACTCAGCCCCCAGGAGGCACTGACTCTCTATTCCCCCTCCCCCAGCCCTGGTAACCTCTGGTTTACTTTGATCTCTTAGTTATTCTGTGCACTCCGTGGAAGTGAGATCTGTCCCTTTGGATC
>NW_006923338.1:2085-5611 GCF_000298275.1 Orycteropus afer afer | reverse complement strand
CCTCAGAAACCTAAGAAGCGGTCACTATGAGTCAGGTCCGACTCAACGGCACATAACAACAACAACAACAATGTGTTGAATATTTACACCAGGTCGGTACACTCACTAGAATGATCAGTCATGGGTGCACAGAAGGGCAGTGTTTGCACAGGGAGACAGCTCAGGAGGCAGGAATGCATCAAAGAAGGACACAGGGAAGAGGTAACTACAGAGAGGAAGTGGGAAGAGAGCTGTTGCATTGTGGGAAATTGCAGTCAATGCTATGAAACAAAATGTGTATGAACAGCTGTATGGAAATTGAATCTGTTCTGTAAACTTCACCCAAATCACAAGGGAAGGGAAAAAAAAAAATAATAATAACAGGCCAAGTAGAAGAAGGAGGAAGCAGAGTGCAAGGCAGCCTTTGTGATATGATCTGTGCATTTAGGTGGCTGGAAACTCCCTGTAAGATAGAGCAGGATCAGAGCTATTGCAAGGCAAATGAGATCCCAGGCCACATTAACAGAGGTCGAGTGTGCAGAATAAAGGAGGTGAAAGTCTGGCTCTGTGGCTATCCAGGGGGTAGGGGTTTCTGTGCTGGCTCCTACATCTCAGAGGAACAGTTCAAAAGACCCATCTGGACCTGGGTTGGAGACACTGAGAAGTGAGGACCTGTTTAAGATCCTGTATGTGATTCTCTACAGAGTGCCTGGGCAGAGGGAGCAAGTCTGTCCTGGGCCTCAGAGGGCCTACCTGGAACCGGCAGCAGAGGGTGCAGGGAGGTCAACTCCAACAGCAGAACCTGCCCTTTGGGAAGTGCGCTCCCTCACAGGCAGGAAGTTCCCTGTCCACAGAGGTATTCAAGCCAAGGCTGCATACACCAGGCTGGTGATAAAGGGAACTTGAGAATGAGCTGTGTCCTTCGAAGTTCTCAGGGACCAGAAGCCCAGACACCCAGACCAGAAATGTCCCCGATTGGACGGGTCTCAGGCTGAGTGTCTCCGAGGCTCGGCCCAGATGTTCCAGTGCAGGGGGTTGGCCTGGGGCTTAGCTGTGGGTCATTGTGGTCCCTGATCACCCCATAGCTAGGGCTGGTCCTGCCACCAGGCCTGGGTGATCAGACCAGGTTTCCCCAGGCGACACGGTTCCTGAGCTGGCAGAGGGACAGATGAAGGGACTAAGAAACACAGAGTCCCACCCCAGAGCAGTGACCACATCCAGACCCCACTGAGCAAATGAAAAGATATTTCCACAGCCAGGAAATGTCTGGATGAAACTTTTTATTTTGGAAAATGTCATAGACACTCGTGCACCCACCACCCAGCCTTCACCATCCTCTCTGGCCAGTGGTCCCCTCTGCGGAGCAGGCTAGGAGAGGGGGATGGGTACTGTGTATAGAGGCCATATCTCTTTGTCCTGTTTATTAGAGCTTTTAAACAATAGCGAGGGCACGGGAGACAAAGTCACGCCGGTGCTGTCACCGACTTGCTGTGGAGGCCAGGTAAGTCACTCTCTGGCCTCAGCTTTAAAACAAGGATGCTTTCCACGCGCCTGAGACTCAACATGTCGTCTGAAGTTGAATCCCCCCCAAATCTGCTTTGCTCCCCTGTCCACAATCAAGGGCACTGCACACCATTCACCATTCACCAGGACCAGAAACCTGGGTGTTTTGCAGACTCCTCCCTCCCTTCATTCCCCACATCTCCCCAGCCACTGGCTCTGCCCTTCTCCCTCCTAAACGTCCTCCCAGTTTGCCTTCTCTTGTCTCCACTGCCACCATCTTGATCCCAGCCCCAGCATCGTCTCTGCTGCCTACTGCACCAGTCCCAGCCTCCAGCTCTGTCCTCCTATCCTTCTTCCATCGCACCTGGGTGGTGCAAACATGGAAGCACTTCACTCCCAACTGAAAGGTCGGCAGCTCAAATCCACCAGAGGCACCTTGGAAAAAAGACCTGCTTCCGAAAGTTCACAATCATGACAACCCTATGGAGTGCAGTTCTCTGCCTTAAGGGGTTGTCACCAGTCAGAATCAGTCACGTGTGTTCAACTGACTCCTTGGCAACTGGTGTTGGGTTATAGTCCACACAGGAGCCACATCCACACGGGGTCACGCTTACCTGAAAAACTGGATCTCAAGACCAATCTCTGTCTGCTCTACTTACAGGAAGTTCAGCTACAGGGCTTACTCCCTTTCTGAGGTTCTCTGTGGGTGTTTATACTTGTGTGTCCAAGGGAAACTGCACCCCTCAAAGCCTGTCCCCACGACTGTTGGGGGTGATACACCCTGGGGGGTGATACACTGGGTCATTGACTCCTGCGTCTATCAATCTTGTTGGGTTAAGAGTGGTGGCCACCACAGACAGTGGGATGAGGGGTCCACGCCACCTTGACAGTGGGCACTGGAGGTGCCCTCATCTTCTCTACCCAGAACTGTGGTGGGCAGCCAGTCCTTGCTGAGTAGGGAGAGTGGGCATGCTCCCAGAACCCTGGTTCCTGTTACACTATATAGGGGACCCACAGCCAAACTGGCTGGGCCCCAAGTGATATGTGAGGGTGGCACCCCAAGGCATGAGGGTGCTGGTCTCCAGGTTGCCTGCCCTTCAACACTCAGGCTGGGTTCCCAGTCCCGTCTCTCTGACTTATCTGGGAGGTCTTTCAGGGACCTCCCTTTCTTGCCTACCATGTGGCTTCTATTGGGGTCCCTATCTGTGTGTGTGTGTGTGTGTGTGTGACTGCACACAGACTCCTGGGACCCTCGCAGCCTCTCTGCAGCTCAGTGGTGGGGTGGGGGCAGGGATGGGCTGGACTGAGCAGGGACAGTATCTTGCTCCTTGCCCCAGAGCCCCTGTGCTGGGACTTCCAGACACCTGCAGAGGTGAAACACACCCAGTGTGTCTGCATTTGCATCTTCTCCCCGGCTCTCACTGGGAGCCCTCTGGGGACAGGGACAGGTGGGCCTCTTCTCTGTGGGGCTGCGCCTGGCCAGGGGCTGGCCACAGGGACAGTACCTGCCATTGTTGGGGATACCAGGACTCCCCGGTGGGCTGAAGCTGGGGAGAGGGAAGAAGGATTCTGTTCTGGTTGGCTCAGATGTGGCAGCAGCCAAGTGGGGCATGGCCACCTCTCTGGGAGGGAGGCCTGGGCTGCCCCGCCCAGGACACCTGGCCCGGTCCCTGCCACCTCTGCCACACTGGCAGGCTGATTGCCACTTCCTGACCTTGCAGTGTGGACATGTACCAGGGAAGCTGGCCAGTCCAGCAATGGGCCAAGCATTTAGTCCACAAGCACTCACTGAGCCCCACTCCTCTAGGTGTAGACGGAGGAGAGGACGCTGCCCCCTCGAAGGGACTCCCCATCCATGAACAGGCACGACACATGTGCCACGTAGTAAAAATAGTGACCACAAGTCACATTGACAATGCTATTAGCCCTGGATAGTGTGCTTGCCAATGCCAGGTGCTATCCCAAACGCTGCACCTGTATAACTCATTCAATCCTCCTGACAGTCCTTGGGAGTCAAATCCCATCACTGTTGTGTCAATTTCAA
>NW_006923338.1:0-1705 GCF_000298275.1 Orycteropus afer afer | reverse complement strand
ATGGCAGTGGTTTAGTTTTTTGGTTCGTCTGGCCCCTGAATGCAGCCCCCGAGCTCTTGCATCAATCGGCCTCCACCTCCGCTTCCCGCAAATCTCCTCCTACTGTCTCCATGAACATCTTTTTGCTCCCTCCTCTCTGATGCCCAGCAGGCCCAGGCCCATCCCTTCTGCAGCCAGCTCCAACCTGCCTCCCAGCCTGTCCCTCCCCACACACAGCAGGAAGCTCTCCTCTTCTGCCCACAAACATCCCCACATATAAGTGCTTCAAGTCATCCTTACTTTCAGCAGCAAAGTTGTGTTGTCAGCGTATCGCAGGTTGTTAATGATTCTTCTTCTAATGCTGATGTCACATTCTTCTTCATATAGTCCAGCTTCTCAGATTATTTGCTGAGCATACAGAGTGAGTAAGTATGGTGAAAGGATACAACCCTGACGCACTTCCTTCCTGATTTTAAACCATGCAGTCTCCCCTTGTTCTGTTCGAACAACAGCCTACTTGGTCTGTGTACAGGTTCCTCATGAGCACAATTAAGGGTTCTGGAATTCCCATTCTTCTCAATGTTATCCATAATTTGTTATGATCCACGCAGTCTAATGCTTTTGCATAGTCAATGAAACACAAATAAACATCTTTCTGGTATTCTTTGTTTCAGCCAAGACTCATCTGACATCAGCTATGATATCCCTCGTTCCACGTCCTCTTCTGAATCCAGCTTGCATTTCTGAATGTTCTCTGCCAATACACTGCTGCAACCATTTTTTAATTATCTTCAATAAGATTTTACCTGCATGTGATATTAATGATATTGCTTGATAATTCCCACATTCTGTAGAATCACCTTTCTTCAAAATGGGTACAAATATGGATCTCTTCCGGTCAGTTGGCCAAGCAGCTGTCTTCCAAATCTCTTGTTGTAGCTGAGTGAGTGCCTCCAGCGCAACATCCATTTGTTGAAACATCTCAGTGGGTATTCCATCAATTCCTGGAGCCTTGTTTCTTGCCACTTTTCTCAGTGCAGCTTTGACTTCTTCCTTCTATTATTATTCCATTGTTATTATTCAAATTTACACACCAATTACCAAAGCCAAAGACAAGGAAATTGAAGATTTTTACCAACTTCTGCACTCTGAAATTGACCAAACATATGATCAAGATGTGTTAATTATCACTGGTGACTGGAATCCAAAAGTTGGAAATGAAGAAGAATTATCGGTAGTTGGAAAATTTGGCCTTGGTGACAGAAATAACGCTGGACATCGCATGATAGAATTTTGCAAGATGAACCACTTATTCATTCCAAATACCTTTTTTCAACAACATAAATGATGGCTATACAAGTGGAGTTCACCAGACAGAGTGCACAGGAATCAGATTGACTACATCTGTGGCAAGAGGCAATGGAGCAGCTCAATATCTTCAGCCAAAACAAGGCCAGGAGCTGACTATGGAATGACCATCAGTTGCTCATATGCTAGTTTAAGTTGAAGCTGAAGACAATTAAAACAAATCCACAAGAGCTAAAACATAACCTTGATTAGATTCCACCTGAATTTAGAGACCATCTAAAGAATAGATTTGATGCATTGAACACCAGTGACCAAAAACCAGAAGAACTGTGGGATGACATCAAGAACATCATCTATGAAGAAAGCAAGAGGTGATACAAAAGACAAGAAAGGAAGAAAAGACCAAAATGGATGTCAG
>NW_006923337.1:52052-52780 GCF_000298275.1 Orycteropus afer afer | reverse complement strand
TGATGGTGAAATTAGGAGATTTCCAGATAAGCAGAAACTAAGAGGATTTGTTAAAACCAGACCAACCTTACAAGAGATGCTAAAGAGAGTCATTTGAACAGAAAACCAAAAATAGCAAATAACAACTGACCATTAATACGCAAGATGACATAACCCAGAAACCACAGCTATGGACATATCCAAAGGAAAATGAGCTTACAAGACTGTGAACAGAAAACCAGACAATCAATTAGCAAATCAGGACAACTACAAAGAAAAAGAGGGAAAAGACTTTATAGTTACAGAACTTCTAAATAGTGAGGAAGTTAAGAGAGTTGCAAGACAGAATGGACTACTCTACACTCAGGGGGACAAGTATAAATCATAGGGTAACCTCAAAGAAAAATGATAAACCTTCATATCACAGTAAAAAAAGAGGACAAGCACAAATACTCAGCAAATATTAAATCAACAGCAACAAAGGAAATGATAACAGGATTTTTAAACACAATGAGCTCAGCACAGAAATTAATATGGAACAAAGAAACCAGGGACACCATGAAAAAACACATACCAAAATGACAACAACCAAATAATACTTGTCAATAATCATACTGAATGTTAATGGATTAAATGTACCACTCAAGAGACAGAGAGTTGCAGATTGGGTAAGAAAACACAACCCATCAATATGATGTCTACAAGAGACAAACCTTCAAGATAAAGACAAAAATAGACTAAAAATCAAA
>NW_006923337.1:49437-50121 GCF_000298275.1 Orycteropus afer afer | reverse complement strand
CAAAAGAGTCAAAAGAGAACCTACAAATTGGGAAAAAAAAATTGGTAATAACATATCTAACAAGGGACTTATCTCTAGAATTTATAGAACACTCCAACACCTCAATATCAAAAAGACAAACAATCCAATTAAAAAATGGGGAGAAGACATAAATAGACATTTCACCAAGGACGATATTCAAGTGGCCAACAAACATATGAAGAAATGCTCACGATCATTAGGTATTAGAGAGATGCAAATCAAAACAACGATACCATCTTGCTCCAGCACTAGTAGCAAAGTTCAACGAGACAGAAAATAACAAATTCTAACGAGGTTGTGGAGAGATTGGGACTCTCATACACTGCTGATGGGACTGTAAAATGGTACAACGATTGTGGAAAGCAGTATGGCAATTCCTTCAAAAGCTGGAATTAGAAATATCATTTGACCCAGCCATTTCATTACTAGGTATATACCCTAAAGAATTGAGAGGCATGACAAGAACAGACATATGCACAGCCATGTTCTTTGCAGCGCTATTTACAATAGCCAAAAATGGAAAAAACCTAGGTGTCCACCAACTGAGGAATGGATATCCAAACTATGGTACATACACACAATAGAATACTATGCAACACTAAGGAATAATGTAGAATCTGTAAAACACCACATAATGTGGATGAACTTGGAGGACATTATGCT
>NW_006923337.1:46990-48487 GCF_000298275.1 Orycteropus afer afer | reverse complement strand
AAGGTGGGCACCAGGTTTGCTGGTCTGATAGAGCCTGGTGAAACCACTGAGCCTATGGCCCCTAGCTGCCCTTCAGGTCTGGAATTGAACCTACACCTGTGGTTTCCAGCCAAGCAAAAGACAGGCATATGAGTTGAACATTTACCTCAAGTAGATACTCTCCTTGGAGAGCACAATCATGGGAGAAAGAAGGGCAGCTTATGCACAGGGAGACAGCTCATGGGGCAGGAGTGCATGGAGGGATGGACACGAAAAGAGGTAACTATGAGGAGGAAGTGGGAGGGGAGCTGTTGCATTGTGGTAAACTGTGGTCAATGTCATGAGGTAAAGTATATGTAAACTGCTGTATGGAAAGTGAATTTGCTTTGTAAATCTGCATCCAAATTAAAAATAAATAAATAAATAAAATAAACAAAGGATTATAACCATATGATTATATCAATTGATGCAGAAAAGGCATTTGATAAAATCCAACATCCATTCCTGTTTAGAACTCACTGCAAAATAGGGTCAGAAGGGAAATTCCTCAATCTAATAAGGGGCATATATGCAAAATCAAGGGGCAACATCATTATTAATGGAGAAAGACTCAAGGCATTCCCCTTATGAATGAGAACCAGACAGGGATGCTCTCTGTCACCACTTCTATTAAACATTGTTTTGGAAGTCCTGGCCAGGGCAATAAGGCAAGAAAGAGAAATAAAAGGTATACAAATTGGCAAAGAGAATTAAAACTATCTCTATTTGTAGATAATATGATCCTGTACATAGAAAATCCAAGGGATTCAATAAAACAACTACTGGAACTCATAGAGAGGTTCAGCAATGTGGCAGGATACAAGATCAACATACAAAAATCAGTTGTATTTCTCTACCCTGGCAAGGAGTCCTGTGATAAACAAATAAGGGAAACTATACCATTTACTATAGCTACAAAAAAGATTAAATATCTAGGAATAAACCTCTCCAGAGACACAAAAAACCTATACAGAGAAAATGATAAAACACTGCTACAAGAGACAACAAGGGCACTACATAAATGGAAGAACCTGCCTTGTTCATGGGTAGGTAGACTAAACATTGTGAAAATTCAATACTATCTAATGCAATCTATACATTTAACACAATCCCGATCCTGACTTCAACAAAATATTTAAAGGACATGGAAAAACTAATAACTAATTTTGTATGGAAAGAAAAGAAACCTCGAATAAGCAGAACACTTCTCAAGAAGAAAAACAAAGTGGGAGGTCTCACACTACTGTATAGAAAAACTACTATACAGCAACAGTAGGAGGTCTGGTAGCGTAGTGTCTAAGGCACTTGACTGCTAACCACAAGGCTGGCAATTCAAACCCACCAGTCACTCCTCAGAAGGAAGATGGGGCAATATACTTCCGTAGTGATACTGTCTCAGAAACCCAAGGAGGGATTCCTATGAGTCGAGTCTGACTCTATGGCACATAACAACAACAACAACATACAGCCACAGTAGTC
>NW_006923337.1:44953-45806 GCF_000298275.1 Orycteropus afer afer | reverse complement strand
AGTACTGTATGAGCCCATTACTGTAAAAAGACAGAGAAGAGTTTGCTTGGGAAAGGTAACTCACCTAGTAGGTTACCGGGATGGGGAGGGAAGGGAAGGAATAAATTTTGGGCTAGTTAGGAGCTTACACACTGACATGGGTAGGGGGAGTGATATACGGGAAGGATATATGACCACCATAATAACTTTAGGAAATAGGAGGACACCGGATTGTACACATAAGGGATCAGTGACAGATGCTAATATCAACCAGTGTCTCCACAATACCATATTGCTATTAACACCAAACACTGGGCTATAAAGATAAACACATAAACACCTGAGATGATCAGATGGGGTCCGTGAACAGAAATATATTGCAAACCAAGGATGAATTCAGCTAAGGCTAATATTGCACAGACACAAGTGATACAAAATACCTGCAGTCCTTACAGAACCAACAGAAGACAGATGTGGAATAATCCCTCACAGACAGTCAGACACTATAGGAGAGAGATCCAATAGATCTACTGCATCAACACCATAGTACTGGGGGACACCAGACTCAATTGGCACAATAAAATACGTAAGAACATTGCTCCACAATGTACAGTGATGAGTAGCATCTGGCGTCTTAAGAGCTTTCAAGTGGCCATCTAAGATGCAGCTTACAATCTCTTAGCATCAGAAGTAAAGAAGAATGCACACACACACACACACACATTTAGAAGAAATCTAAAAAAAAAAAAGTTAGAAGAAATCTGCCCTAACACACAATTGCCCTCAAGACCAGAAGAACTAGATGGTGCCTGGCTACCAATGCCAACCACTCAGGAAAGGATCAAATCTGGAGATCCTGGATAGAGTGGGAGGG
>NW_006923337.1:43497-44317 GCF_000298275.1 Orycteropus afer afer | reverse complement strand
TAGAGATAACTATTGATATGGGTGAAGAGAAGGGCAATGTAGCAAATGTGAATGATCAGCATGGTGGCATTGAGAAAGAGGAAGACGGAGAGAGGTACATGGGAGGTACAGACAACAAAGATGAACCCTTTTGCACATACAGTACTGCATTGTCAGTGAAGGCAAACGTGTATGGGTGGATAGCTGGGTGAACAGGCTGAACTGTTAGGTATTTCTATGCAGTGGGGAGTGTACCAAAAAACATGTATAGGGTTGGAAGACAATGGTACTATAAGTGTATTTGTATGATCTGCAAGAATTCCCAGATATATAGTAGAGCTGATGTGGTAGTTATCTTTGTGTGTCAACTTGGCTGGGTCTTGGTGAGTGGTTGGGCAGCTGGTGTTAGTTATTCCCCATGATGAAACTGGCAATCAGCTCCATGGTGGGGTATATCACAAGCAGCCGAGTAGCTGCCTTTGGAATGTGGTTTGCTTCCTGTATTTAAGAAGCCTTGGGAATGGTCTCTAGCCTATGGAATGCTTGGACCCTGCATGTAGCTGTGTCATTGACCTTGGGACTTACAATGAACTTAAGTTAATGGCCTGCCATGTGGTTTGGTAACATCAGGACTACGCCTTTTTACTTGTCAACCTTGGGGCTTCTCAGCCTCAACAGCCAGCAGCTGTCTGAGTGAAGAAAGCCTCCAGATCCAGTGGCCCAGGAGCAGGAGGCAGAGATGGACCCCAAGGTTGAGGGACTTTCACCCATCCCCTAGAGCCTGGCACTTTTAACTTGGACTCAAAGCCTCCAAATTGTAGGAATAAACTCCTGTTTATTA
>NW_006923337.1:36718-42599 GCF_000298275.1 Orycteropus afer afer | reverse complement strand
AATTAAAAAAAAAAAAAAAGAATAAAGTGACAAACTTTATTCTAGGTAGTGCGTGTCATAGGTCATCTTTCTCCACCCTTCTCTGCCAGGATTTCTCCATAAGATTCTCACAAAATATTCATTTCTAGTTATGCATTCATGGAGTTAGATCTACTTTAGGAAGCATCAAATTCAATAAAATAAACCCTTTACCATCAACTCAATTCTCACAAATAGTGTCCTATAGGAAAGTAGAAATCTTCCATAGGTTTTCCAAGAGAGTAATCTTTACAGAAGCTGACTGCCACAACTTTAGCCTGCTGAGAAGCTGGCAGGTTTTAACCACCAGCCTTTCAGTTAACAGTCAATCACTTGAAAGTTTGCCCTACCTGGACTCCTTTTAGGCTGCATAGAAAGTGCCAAATATAGCCTCAAATTGTGGACAAGAGCTGACACAACCTGTAGAAGATACATTATGTTCATGTTGTAGTTGTCTACCCAACAGGGTAATAAATATGTACTAAATGTAGTACTAAGAGGTAAGATTGTTGTTTTTTAGAAAAACAAACCCACAACCAGGACTCTGGAAACAAATTTGTTGTATGACTATGGGTATAACAAATAAGCTTGTTGCACCTTAATTCCCTTTACAAATCAAGGTAACATTTATTCTTTATCTACCCTAGTCCACTTGACTACTAACCAGAAGTTCAATGGTTTGAACCCATCAGCCATTCCTCAGAAGGAAGATTGGGCAATCTACTTCTGTAGAGATACTGCTTTAGAAACCCAAAGAAGGGTCATTATGACTTGAAACTGATTCAATGGAAGTGAGCTTTTGAGTTTACTATTGTGAAAAATCAAGGAAAGATTTAGATATGAAAAGAAACTTTCTATGTTAGTTACCAAGGATAAGAGAGGAGGGAAGGGAAAACTGCTAGATTGGTAAGAGATAAGTATTCAACTTGATGAAGGGAAAAGCAATATACCAAATGCAAGTGACCATCACAATAACACTAAAGAATAGGAAGACATTGAGAGGTGCACAGAGGTGCAGACAACAAAGATGAACACTTTTGCATACGCAATACTGAATTATCCATAATAACAAATATTAATCTATAAGTGGATGTATAGATAGACAGTCTATTTGATCAGACTGTCTAGGTAAAAGGGAATGTACTCATGACCACATATAAATTTGGTAGATGATACTTCTACATACATTTTTGTATGTGCTATAAGTATGTCCATACATATAATAGAGCTAAAGGGACAAAGCTATGAAAGCTTCTTAGGTAAACACTTTGAGGTAGAGAATCACTGGGCCTCCTGGCTCTGGACATGGTAACAGGGAACATCAAGCTCAATTGACATGGTATGCTAGACAAAATTATTGTTCTATATCTACTTTGGTGTGTAGAAATAAGATTCTTAAAAGCTTGCAAGCAGCCATATGAGATGTAACAATTGGTCCTTGCTTATGCAGGACAAAGAATAATGAAGAAAATCAAAGATTTGTGGGAACAGCTCATCCAAGGGACTAGTGGACCATGTGAACCTCGTTCTACATGAACCTGAGACAAGAAGAACTTGATGGCGCCCGGCTACCACTGACAACCATTCGGTAAATTATCAATATAGGATATACTGAATAAAGTGTGAGAAAAGGTGGAACTACACTCAAAATCATAAAATAAAATAAAAAAGGCCAGGCTTACTGGTCTGATAGAGATTGGCAAAACTCCTCAAGATTAAGACCCCTAGTCATCCTGCAGGCCTGGAGTTTAACTCACCCCTAGTGCCAAACAATGTATAGGCCTATAAAGTGAATATTTAAACCAGGTATGTACACTCCTTCAAACAATCGAACATGGGAGATAAGAAGGGCAGCATTTGCACAGGGAGATGGATCAGAGGACAGAAACCTATACAAATGAAGAACACAAGGAAAGGACAGAGGCAGAATGTAGTAAGAAAGCTATTACATTAGACAGATTGCAAGCAATGTCATGAAATGAAATATGTATTCACTGTTGAATGGAAAATAAATTTTCTCTGTAAACTCTCACCTAAACTACAATTTTAAATGAATTCAGATGACTTTTTTGAATCAGTATTTCTAACCTAGACAAGGAAACTTGGTGTCTGTTAAGAAAGTTTGTGCAGCTGGCCCCAGAGAAGTTACCTTGGTCAGCAGGAAAACGAGAAATAGAATGGTTAATGTTAAATTAAGGTAGGCCTTATTAATGATTTTATTGTTAAATCGGTATAGATAAGTCTTAGTTCACATTTCTGACTGCTAGATTTAAATTTCACTAGGTGGACATTCTATTGTGTTTCTATTAGCTCTCTATAAATTTGTAACTAATGTAGAGACTAAGTTTGTTAAGATAACAGACTGCAAGTGTGACAGAAAATTAGCTCTTAAACAGAATGTTCTGTTAAGTGTTTCTCAGGATGTAACAATCTCAGAACAACAAATTAGCTTGCTAACACTGTTTAAACTTGTAAATCAACAAAGCCTATGGTGGTTACATTTGTGTGTCAACTTGGTTGGGACTGGTTGAGTGGCTGGGCAGCTGGTCGTAGTTATTCCCCATGATGACTGGCAATCAGCTCCATGGTGGGATCTACTACAAGCAGCTGAGTAGCTGCTTTGGGTATGTGATCTGCTTCCCATATATAAGAAGCAGCTTTGGAAAACATATCTGGTTTATGGCACACTTGTACCTGCATGTAGCCATGTCGTTGTTCAGCAGCTTGCCATGCTCTGCTGACCCTTGCTACTTACAGTGGACTTGAGTTAATGTCCTGCCATGTAGTTTGGTAACACCGGAACTGTGCCTTTTTACACATCAATCTTGAGTTTGGCAGCCTCAGCAGCCAGCGTCTGTGTGAAGAAAAGTCTCTAGCTCCAGTGGGTTGGGAGCTGGAGGCAGAGCTGAAGCCCAAGGCTGAGGGGCTTTCACCCTAGAGCTTGGCACTTTGAACTTGGATTTAAAGCCTCCAAATTGTAAGAATAAACTCCTGTTTGTTGCCATCCTATTTGTGGTATATATTCCTATCAGAGTGGCACTGGGGAACCAGAACAAAGCCTTTGTATTTTTGCCATGCTTTCTCCACCCTTCTACCCCACCTCCATTGTGCCTGTAAGCACAAATCCTTTATTCATTACATCTTTATAAACCCTTAACTGTTGTCCCTGCAGTATGGAGCATTTCAACATTTTACATGACTGATGTTAATGCTCTCCTATTTTGAAATTATTCTACTCCTTCAAAAAAAAAAAAAAATTAATTTCCAGCAGTGTTAGTCCAATGTTTTCACTAAGTAAAGTTCTTATACAATTTAGTAGTCACCATGTAGTAATAATAATATAAAATAATAATAATAATGGATAAGTTACATTAAAGTATAGCAATTAGATATGTTCTCTTTTGGCAGATTCTGGCTATAATAAACAATTTACTCACTATGCAAAAATCAGCTTACAAGTTAACCAAGAAAGGTGAATGATTATTCCAAGGCCACTTATAATGAATGGCACCACTACTTCATGAAAATAATTCAAAGTGCAAACTGTTAAATTTACCCCAATAATTTTAAGCAGACCATGGATCAGTAAAACCATCAAAAAGTTGAAGAGAAAATTTAAGGTTTTATGGATTTAGATTAGGAAATAATAATAATAATAATAAATACTAAACTTACTGCCAACCAGTCCACCCAGACTCATAGTGACCCCTCCTTGGATTTCCAAGGCAGCATCACTCCTGAAATAGATTAGGAAATACTAATGAGTGAATGACTTGGAAATCCAACGAGGGGTCACTATGAGTTGAAACAACACAATGGCAGTGAGTTTGGTTTAGAATGAGCAAATGAAAACAAAATGTATTTAACTTTTAAGGTCTATGGAACACAAAAGTTAAAGCATGGAAATGATAAAGCTTAGAGTTGATGTCATAACTCCCGTTTGGACAGAGGCTCTTGCCAGCAAAAATGGCTAAACTTTAGACAATTAGCTCAAAGGATTGTCATTTGAACCTATCCAGAGCTCATCAAATCACAACCTGCTCATCTGCTTCCAAAAGGTCACAGCTTTGAAAACGTTTTGGACCAATTTTATTCTTCCCACATGGTATTGCCATGACTATAAGTTAAAATATACTACATAGCAACTAACAACAATTCTTTTCCTTCAGATCAGTTGAAACTATGATGAAACAATTTAGAAAGCCTGTCTTGTACATTTGGGTAAAACTTGAGTTTTATTACATTACAGTGGTATGGCAATAATATTTCCTGACAAGATTGAAAAAAGTTTCAGGGAACTTTATGACCTTAGGCATCAGTAAACAAGAGGGTATGTGTGTAACTGAAGAACTTTTCTGATTTCACAAAGCTATAATTGTAGGTTCCAGTTGGAGTCCTTGAAAGTCATAGGAAGGCAAGAAGTCATGTTATGTCTATGGCTGAAACTTGTTATCCTACTAACCCCCTAAAACCATCCATGAGGATGTCAATTGTTTCAAGTTTGTAAAAAGAGCATAACTGAAAATTGCATGCAGTAATCCACCACAGGTAACAATATCAAATATATGATTAAACATCCTTCTGAATCTAAGAAGAGTAGCCCAATACGATGTGTGCCAGCATGGGAAGACAAAAATCAAATAACTAAGAAAGTGATGCTCAAATATTAAGTCAGTGCTTCTCTCTCCCAATCTGTCTTTCTCCTGTCCCAAAGGATCCTTGTTTCTTGTCTTGACTTTTTGCATAACCAGATTGATACTCTTGGATCTCAAACTTTACTTTCCCACACTCTTCTTCCCCCTCTTACCCTGTCTCTATATATACACGTATGCATACACACACATATACACAATATATGTTTCATATGTTGCACAATGGTTGTGAATGTAGAGGACAGAACATTCTATACAACAAAGAAATGGACTCAGACAAGTTAAGGGATGAACTTAGGTCATATAACTAGCTAAATGGCAGGTCAAACAATAATATCCAAATCTCTAGAGAAGACAGTCTGAAGTTTTTTCCACTATACCACACTAGTTTTACACTCATTTTTTATTCTACCCTTTGCTGCTAAATTGTTCTATTGTATATTACCAGGGTTTCTTGACTTACTGATATTTGAGGCCAGATAAATCTTTGTTATAGTAAGACACCTTGTATATTGTAGGGAATTTAGAAGTCTTCCTGGACTCTACCACCATGTTCCCAATCACACTTTTTCCCAAGTTGTGACAAAGTGTCTCTGGACTTTGCCAAGTTACCTCATTCTCAGTTGACATGTATGTGCTATATTACTTATTAGTGTTCATCTAAATAGAGTGAGTAAGATACTATTTTTGCTGTGTAAATAAGGTTCATTAAAGAGGCTGAGCTTCAAAGATGAGAGATCTCATTCTGATTCCTCTCTAACATCTAAGGCAAGAAAAAGTCAAGAGGTTTGGCTCTAAGGAAGCACATGGGGAAAGATGAAAATAACTAACACCACAATATGGCTTTGTTCACAAGCCATTTGAAGGAATATTCTCTAGAACAGTTTTGTTTTCCACATATATTACAACAATCCTTAATAATATTGACAGGCTATGGACCAAAGCTGGACTGAAAAACTCTCTAATGAATGGGTGGATTGGATGGTTGACCAAACTTCTATGTGCCTACATGTTTCTCAATTTAAAGACAATAAGAGAAATCAATTCTGTAAAATTGTTGTTGTTGTTGTTAAGTGCCGTTGAGTCATTTCCAACTCATAGTGACCCCATGCACAGCAGAACGAAACGCTGCCTGATCCCGCGCCAGCCCCACAATCCCTGCTATACTTGAGCCCATCATTGCAGCCACCATGTCAATCCATCTCATTGAA
>NW_006923337.1:9995-11027 GCF_000298275.1 Orycteropus afer afer | reverse complement strand
ATATGTCCTGAAGTATGAGGCTGTCAGTGATAGTATACTATCCATATGGCTACAAGGAAGACCAGTTAATATGACTATTGTTCAAATTTATGCAGCAACCACCAAAACCAAAGATGAAAAAATTGGAGATATTTATATTTACATTCAGTCTGTAATTGACTGAACATGCAGTCAGGATGTGTTAATTATCACTGGTGAATGGAATGAAAAGTTACAAACAAAGAACAATCACTGATAGTTAGAAAATTTGACCTTGGTGACAGAAATGATGCTGTAAATTACATGATAGAATTTTGCAAGACCAATGACTTACTCAATGCAAATAACTTTTTCAACAACACAAATGGTGAGTATACATGTGGACTTTGCCAGATTGAATACAAAGGATTCAGATTGACTACCTCTGTGCTAAGATGGAAAAGCTCAATATCTTCAACCAAAACCAGGCAAGGAGTTGATTGTGGAACAGACCATCAACTGTTCACATGAAAGTTCAACTTGAACTTAAAGAAAGTTAAAGCAAGTCCACAAGAGCCAAAATATGATCTTAAACATATTCTTCCTGAATTTGGAGACCATCTAAAGAATAAATTTGATGCATTGAACTCCAGTGACTGAAAACCAGAAATGTGGGATGACTCCAAGAGCATCATCTATGAAAAAAGCCAGAGGTCACTAAAAAGATGAGAAAAGAAGAAAAGACCAAAATAGATGACAGAAGAGACACTGAAACCTGCCCTTGAGTGGAAAGTGGCTAAAGCAAATGGAAGAAATGACAACATAAAAAAGCTGAACAGATTTCAAACAGCATCTTGAACACACAAAGCTAGTTGCTATAATGAAATGTGCAAAGTTTTGAAGTTAGGAAACCAAAAGGGAAGAATGCACTCAGCATTTCGGAAGCAGAAAGAATTACAGAAATAAGTTAAGACTTGAGTTGCAATAATGCAAGATTCTATGAGCAGAATATTGAATGATACAAGAAACATCAAAAGAAGATGGAAGGAACTCCCAGAGTCACTGTGCCAAAAA
>NW_006923337.1:8273-9895 GCF_000298275.1 Orycteropus afer afer | reverse complement strand
TAAGGCTCCAGGAATTGATGGCATATCGATTGAGATATTTCAACAAACAGATGCCCCACTACAGGCCTTCATTCAGTTATGCCAAGAGATTTGGAACACAGCTACCTGGCCAATTGACTGGAAGAGATCCATATTTGTAACCATTGCAAAGAAAGGTGACCCACAGAATGTGGAAATTACCAAACAATATCATTAATATCACATGCAAGTAAGATCTTACTGAAGATAATTAAAAAATGGTTGCAGCAGTACATTAACAGAGAACTTCTAAAAGTACAAGCTGGAGTCAGAAGAGGATGTGGAACAAGGGATACCATAGCTGCTGTCAGATGGATCTTGGCCCAAGGCAAAGAATACCAGAAAGATGTTTACTTGTATTTTATTGACTATGCAAAGACATTTGATTGTATAGATCATAACAAATGTTGGATGACATTGAAGAATGGGAATTCCCAAACACTTGATTATACTCATGGGGAACCTGTATATTAACAAGGAGGCTGGTGTTTGAACAGAATAAGGAAACATGTCATAGTTTAAAATCAAGAAGGGAGTCCATCAGGATTGTATCCTTTCCTCATACTTATTCAATCTGTGCTGAGCAAATAATCCGAGAAGCTGGACTATATGAAGAAGAATGTGTCATCAATATTAAAGGAAGAATCATTAACAACCAGCGATATGCTGATGACACAACTTTGCTTGCTGAAAGTGATGATCACTTGAGGCACTTACTGATGAAGATTGAAGAGTACAGTCTGCAATATGGATTACATTTCAATATAATGAAAATAAAAATCCACACAACTGGATCTATAAGCAGTATCATAATAAATGGAGGAAAGATTGAAGCAGTCAAAGATTTCACATTGCTTGCTTCTACAATCAATGCCAATGGAAACAGCAGTCAGGGCATTAGATGGTGTGTAGCACTGGGCAAATTGGCTGCAAGGGACCTCTTTCAAGTGCTGAGGAGCAAAAATGTCTTCTTGAGGATTAAGGTGTGCCTGACACAAGCCAAGATATTTTCAATCACCTTGTATACAAGTGAGAGGTCGACAATGCATAAGCAAGACCAAAAAAAAGAATTGATGCTTTTGAGTTGTGGTGCTGGCAAAGAATGCTGAAAGTACCGTGGACTGGTAAAAGAACTAACAGATCTGTCATGGAGGAAGTGCAGCCAGAATGCTCCTTAGAAGCGAGAATGCCAGATTTCATCTCAACTAATTTGGTCATGTCAGAAGGGACCATTTCCTGGAGAAGGATGTCATGCTTGGTAAGGTGGGGGGTTGATAAAAGAGGGGAAGGCCCTCAATGAGATGGATTAACACTGGCTGCAGTGATGGGTTCAAGTATAGCAAGGATCATGGAGCTGGCACATGACTGGGCAGTGTTTCATTCTTCTGTGCATACAGTCGCTATGAGGCAGACATGACTCAAATGGCACCTAACAAATACATTTTAGAGATATGTCCAATGTCAGATATGTCATTGAATATTTTTGCCCAATCTGTAGGTTCTCTTACTCTTTTTGAGAAGCCTTTTGATGCACATAAAAAATTAGTTTTAGACGGTACCCATCATCTAGTTTATCCTCTGCTGTTTTTGCATTTTGGGATATG
>NW_006923337.1:7147-7929 GCF_000298275.1 Orycteropus afer afer | reverse complement strand
TATATAAAATTAGTAAGTGGTTTTCCATATCCTTAAAGAATTTTGATGGAATTTTTTTTTTTTTTTTTGAAGATGACATCTTATGTGTAGCCCACATGTTTGTTCCCTCTAGCATTTTAATGCCAGAAACACTAGATACAGCAATTTGATGTGGGGATTCTGGGGCTGTGAACAGCTCATTAAGTTGCAGAAGGCCAGATTTTGTGGAGAAGAAGTAGAAAGGTGGGAGAGGCAGAGTAAACAACCAGGAAGTATTAAAATAAATAAACCTGCCTTGCAGTGTGCCAGCCAAAAAGATGGAATATCAGAGGATTCTCTGGGCAGTGGAGTGGGAGCACCAGCGGACCACCTGCCACCCCAGGGATCTACCCACAGCACTGGCGTCTATTGATAACTTTGGGATCCGTGTTAAGTGGGAGGGCAGCATAGCTGAGAAGTGGAGCAGAGAACCCTCTAGCTCAGGCTACTGCTGATTTGGGAGCAGAGAGGGAAGCACACCACAGGTAGGCAGGCCCTGGGATGAGCTAGAGACATAGGTTTGGGGTCCAACTCTTCCAAGAAAGTTTCTTGGTGTAGACCTGCCCTGAGTGTGGGGTGTTTGCAGTTGTTTGAACCTGGTGGAAAGTGGAAGCCCTCTAACTATTTGATCTTTGCCAAATTTTAACTGTGGGCCTGTGAGTGGCAGTATAATGTCATCATTAACAGCCTACCCGAAATCCTGGAAACACAGTACTGGGACCTTGGAGTCTTCTTCTTCTTCCTCTTCCTCTTCCTCTTCCTCT
>NW_006923337.1:0-6788 GCF_000298275.1 Orycteropus afer afer | reverse complement strand
TCTCCTTCCCCTTTCCCTTCTCCTTTCTCTTCTTCTTCTTCTTCCTCTTCTTCTTCTTTTCTTCCCCTTCTTCTTTTCTTCTTCTTCTCCTTCTCCTTCCTCTCTTCCTCTCCTTCCTCTCCTTCTTCTCCTTCTTCTCCTTTTCTTCTTCTTCTTCTCCTTCTTCTTCCTCCTCCTCCTCTTCCTCTTCCTCTCCCTCTCCCTCCCCTTCCTCTTCCCCTCCCCTTCTCCTCCTCCTCCTCCTTCTCCTTCTTCTTCTTCTTCCTCCTTTTCCTACCTCTCCCCTGTCTCATCAAATAGAGGAACCACATTAAGCCACCACAACACTTGCCTGTGCCAATCCTAAATACCCTTTATGATGAACAGAGACCTGGATGCACATTCCACAAAGTGATTCCATCATCATAGAGAAAACTGCAGAACAACCCAGCACACCTAAATCAATAACCAAATAAAATAAAATACAACAGTTTGATCTTTCCTAAAATGTAAAATCATAAAACCAAGACAAAACAAATCAATACATAACTAACAGTGAAAGACAACTAAAATATGATTAGGAAAAGAGGCAACCTCAAATCAAAAATAAATAAATAAGATAATAGAAATAAATTCCCAAACAAAAGTCTCATTAAACATGGAGGAAGAAGAGACAATATAATTAACCGAGAAGAAATTTAGAAGATATGTCTATAGAATTCTACAAAACTCAAGGAAACCTTGAACAGAACCAAGGAGACCAAAGAAAGTATCTTGGAAGAACTCAGGAAAACCATTCAAGAACAAAACAACAAGATTAATATAGAATCAGAACTCATACAAAAACAACAGCTAGAAATCCAGAAAATGAATGCCAAAATCACAGAATCACACAACACAGAGAAAGCATAAAAGAATAGGCTATAACTGGCTAAAGAATGCATTTCCCAACTAGAAGATAAATCACTTGATATCAGCCTCTATGAAGAAAAGTCTTAACAAAAATTTAAGAGAAATGAAAAGAACTGAAAAGTAATAGCAGACAACATGGGAAGAAACAACATACACCTCATTGGAATTCCAGAACAAGAAGAGGTGGAAAACAACACTGAGAATATTGTGGAAGACTGGCTAACTGAAAATTTCCCCCATATCATGAAGGAAGAAAATATATTTGTCCAAGAAGCTCAAAGAACCCCATAAAGGATAGATCCCAAGAGAAAATCACCAAGACATATCATAATCAAACTCTCAAAAACAAAAAACACAGAAAGAATCTTGTGAGCAGTCCGGGGGGCGGGGGAGGGGGGAGAAATGTCACCTATAATGGTCATACACTTAGGCTGAGTTCTGGTTACTCAACAGAAATCATGCAGGTGAGGCAGGACATACCCATTTTGAGAAAGCCAGAAGAGCTGCCCTCCCTCCTTATGCCCCTATGTACCCATCCTTGAGAGCTCCCCTGGTGCAGACACCACCCACACCCCCGACTTGACCCTACCACCAGTCAAGAGCCTAAAATTCCAGCTGAGACTAGCTCGGGACCACCCTCACCTCAGTTCACACACCATCACTTCCCTCAGCCATGCAAATGTCTCTCTGAGAGATGAGGGAACCCACTTATGTGGACTGGGATGGACATGTCCAAGGGGGAAAACATACTCTAGTTTACCAACTGTTTACCACTACTGATCTCCTCAATTAGAAACATCATATCCCACCATACACAGAGAAGCCCCAAGCCCTCATAAACCTTATGTAGTCCATCTTTCAGACCCACAACCTGACCAGGGCAGATTGCTGCCAACTCTTCCTCACACTGTTCAACACCAAGGAATGGAGGCAGGTATTATAAGCCGCTGCCCCGTGGGCTGAGGAGAATATTCAAGCAGAAGTTATGAATGCAGAAACATATGCCCAGAGATGTCTCCCAGATGAAGATCTGCACTGGGACCTGAATGAGAAAGAGGGCCTTCGGAACTTCGAAACTTATCAGGAAACACTCCTGCAGAAGCTGAGGAGAGGCAGTCAGAAAGCAATCAACATCAACAAGATAATCAAGGTCCTGCAGGGCCCGAGAGAAAGCCCTATCTCCTATGAGAGACGTTGCAAAGAATACAGACTCTATACTCCATTTAACCCAGAGAGTCAAGAAAATCAACAGATGGTCAACACTGCCTTTGTAAATCAGAGCACAGGTGATATCCGCCCAAATCTCCAGAAGCTAGAAGGCTATTCAGGCATGAACTCCACCCAACTCTTGGAAGTAGCAAACAAAGTATTTATAAACTGGCACCAAGAAGTGAGACACGAAGCAGACTGGAAAATGAAGAAGAAAGCAGATGTCATCGCAGCAGTACTCACCCAAACAAAACAAGGCTCACCTAAGGATAGAGGAAAGGGGGTTGGGCAAATAGCTTGAAAAACAGCAGAGGGGAAAGTACTCCCCTGAACTGAGATCAATGGGGCAACTGTAAGGAAAGGACACTGGAAAAACAAGTGCCCACAGAATCAGAATAGTAAGATGAGGAAACCCAGGCCACTGAACGAAACTGGCTTAATAGTGTCACTGAGATGGAATTCTTTGAGGACTGAGACAGACCAAGTCCAGGCACATACTACCTCCCTCCAGACCCAAGGTCCAAATTGAAGTGTGGGACAAAGTCATGGACTTCATGGTAGACACAGGGGCTGAACACTCAGTGGTAACCCAACTCATAACCTCAAGAACACCAAAGCAAGTTAACATTGTTGGAGCCACTGGAACAGTGACCCATCAAGACTTTTGTCAACTCAGGAAGTGCACAACAGGGGGATTTGAAGTGGTGCATCAATTCCTGTACCTGCCTCATTTTCCTGTTCCTCTTTTGGAACAAGATCTTCTTAGCAAATTATGAGCACAGATCTCATTCTCCGATGGGTAACTGAAATTAAAGATACCACCTTGATCTCCTATACTCAGTCCTTTGATCCCACAGGAAGAAGAATGGAGACTCTTTCAGGCCCTGACTGCTCCAAATAAGAGTGCCCTCTTTTCACTGAATGGTCAAAGATATGGGCCAAGGACAATCCCCCCTAACCTAGGCTGGCAATCAGACAACTTCCAGTGAATGTGGGACTCCTGCCATGGACCCGGCTGGTCCAGATGAAGCAATACCCAATCCCCAGGGCTACCTTAGAGCCCATACAAAAACATCAGCACTGACTAGTGGAGCATGGTATCCTGACACTCTGTCAATTTTATTGAAACACCCCTCCCCCCTGGTGCAAAAACCTGGAATGCAAGAATATTGATTGCAGGACCTCAGGGCTGTAAACCAGGTTACGGTGACCATCCACTCATGAGTGTCCAACCCATACTGACTCCTGAACTTCCTACCAGCCTCAGCAGAGTAGGAAAGCTGCTTGGACCTGAAAGATGCATTCTTCTGTATTCACCTGGCTGTACCCAGCCAACCCATGTTTGCCTTCTAGTGGGAAGATCCCACTGCAGGGAACATGGCTCAATACACCAGGACCCAGCTCCCCCAAGTGTTCAAAAATTATACAGCCTCTTTGGTGAGGCACTGGCCAAGGACTTGCAGGCCTTTCCTGCTCAAAAGAATGGATGCACCCTTCTACAGCATGTTGATGATCTACTCCTTGCCCATGAAACCAAAGAGGGCTGTTATAGGAGGAAAAGCCTCTTGTTGGGGCACTTGAACAGATATGGATACAAGTTATCCAAGAAAAAGGGCCAACTCTGCCATCCCCAGGTGAAACACCTTGCATTTCCCACAGAACAGGGAGAAATGCCTGGGAGCAGAATGGAGAAGTGTAACACAAACCATCCCTACAGTGACAACCCAGACAGAAGTCCAAGAGTTTCTGGGTGCAGTAGGATTCTGTCATCTGTGGTTACTAAACTTTGCCATCATGGCCCACCCCCTCTATGAGGCAACAAAGTGGGGAGAGAACAGCAAGCAGCCTTCCAACAGTTAAAAACAGAGCTTCAGACCACCCCAGCACTGGGGCTACCTGACATCTCGAAATCTTTTACTTTATGGATAACTGAGAAGAAACATACTGTGGTAGGAGTCCTAGTGCAGACCACAGGGTCCTGGCCCAGGCCTGTTGCATATCTCTCCAAACCATTGGATGGGGTGAACAATGGATGGTCCCCATGCCTGCGAGCACTGGCTGCCACCACCCTCTCAGTGCAAGAAGCTGATAAACTCACCCTGAGCCAGAATTTAAAAGTCTGAGTTCCTCACACATTAGTGGTATTAATGAATACAGAGACATCACTGGCTAACCAACTCCAGGCTAACCAACTATCAGGGTCTACTGTGTGAAAACCCTTGATAGCACTGGACACAGTAAAATCACTCAACCCAGCCACACTGTTGCCCACTGGTGACAGACATTCTGAGCATGACTGCATTGAAGTCCTGGAGACTGTGTACCCCAAATGACCAGATTTAAAGACCAATCATTACCAGACCCAGAAGTAGAATTGTTCACCAATGGAAACAGCTTTATAGACTCAGGGAGTATGCCACACCAGCTATGCAGTAGTCACACTGGAAGAAGTCATAGAGGCAGGGCCACTCCAAGATGGGACATCAGCCCAAAAAGCAGAACTAATAGCCTTGATCCAGCCTTAAAATGGAGTAAAAGGAAGAAGGTAATATATATATGGGTTCCAAATATGCCTTGGTAACGCTGCATGTGCATGGGGTTATATATAAGGAAAAGAAAGAAGTTTTTTTCTGGAGACAAGGCTATAAAACACTAGACTGAAATGCTAATCCTGCTGAATGTGGTGTAGGATCCTGTCCAAGTCGTAGTGATACATTGTAAGCAGCACCAGAAGGAAAACAATAGGCCCGTGGGAATAAAAAAGCTGATCAAGAAGAAAAAAAAAAAAGCGGTTATGAAGATGGAGACAAGTGCAACTACTGCACCCCTCTTCCCTTGGTTGCCAGAAGTTAACCCAGTATATTTACAAGGGGAATAACAATGTTTGTGACAAGAGGGGACCAAGCAAGAAGAAACAAGGTGGCAGCATTTACCAGAAAAAAGAATAATAATCTCTGCACTACTGGCCCCCTCCCTGATCAATAACTTCCACTCAGCCACTCATTTGGGCCAGAAGGCCACAGAAGATTTGCTGGGAAAATATATCTATATCTCTCGACTTGTGACTCTTGAAAAAGAGAGGCCAGTCAGCGGTGTGTAACTTGTTGCAAAAATAACCCTTGATAGGGCCCCTCACCACTTCCTTTCATCCAGTCTGTAGGAGCTGTGCTGTTTACAAACCTGATGGCAGACTTCACCATGCTACCAAGAGTGGAGGATACTGTTACCTTCTAGTAATGGTGTGCACTTATTCAGGGTGGGTGGAAGCCTTCCAGACCCACTCAGAAAAACCCAGAGAAGTAACATGAATGCTGTTGTAAGAAATCATCCCTAGATATGGGCATCCCTGTACCTAGGGTCAGAAAATGGACCAGCATTTCTAGCATAAGTAGTACAAGAAACCGCTGTGGTGTTGGGCATAAATTGGAAATTACATACTGCCTATAAGCTCCAGAGCTCAGGCAAAATGGAAAGCATGAACAGGACCATAAAGGCTGACCTCAGCAAACTATGCCAGGAAGCTCATTTAACCTGGTCATAAGCCCTTCCTTTAGTATTGTTAAAAATCAGGTGTTCCCCACAGAAGGCAACAGGATATTCTCCCTAAGAAATCCTTTTCACAAGGCCCCCACATCTCCTTTGTTCTATGCCTAGAACTCCCAAAGAGGTGAGACAGAAATTAGAAATCAATTAAAAGCTCTGGACATGGTGTCAGTGCAGGTATTTAGATGGTTAACAGAAAGACTCCCCATAAGCTTTTTCCCCAGTACATCCATTCCAACCTGGGGATCAAGTGTGGGTGAAAGACTTGAACTTTGAACTTCCTCAAACCCATATGGAAGGAACCCCTTTTTTTTATGTTAACCACCTCACAGCAGTAAAAGTTCAAAGTGTCATCCTGTGGATTCACCACTCCAGGATCAAAAGGGCCACACCTGACAATTCTGGTGACTCTTGGAAAATCAAAAGTCACTCCTATAGCTCTCTGACTTTGTGACGTGGAGACCACAGATCTACAATGTCCTGCCCTAGTCACTCTGTGGGCTGAGTGTTCTACACATGGCTGAATCCTGAGGACCTGCCCTCACATGTACAATGACTGTGTCGGGATTCAATACCCTATACCTTAGACTTTACTGTTCATATCCCCCCTTATCAATTGCTTCTACCTCTGATAACTCTTTCACGGAGTATATCTAAACAACCCACTCAGAGACCAAGGTCACAAGAACCCTGATATGGCATTAATATTATAATTATAAGGGAGAAACCTTCTGCAAACATAACCAAACCACTTAATCATACTGCAAAGACACCAAGATCTGATAAAACTCAAAATATGACCCAGCTGAACACTGGCTGGGAATTAGGCGCTTCACTTCAACTGGGCAACTAATTAATAGGACTCAAGTCCCCTCCCTGAATTCCCTATTCTCAGTAATTTTCAATGCTTGCAAGGCAATCAGTATATGGAGCACTTTTGGCAATAGAGACTGGATCAGATATTACATGCACCACAATACATATATGTCTGATGGGGGTAAACAGAAGAAAAGAGCTGAGTATAGAAATGCATGTAGGGAGAGGCAGGGCAAGATGGCGGATTAGGCAGAAGGATTGCACAGACCCTCTTCAACAAAGAAAAGGGAAACCAATTAACACAGACACAGAAGATAATCTTGGACCCC
>NW_006923336.1:53385-54651 GCF_000298275.1 Orycteropus afer afer | reverse complement strand
GATATTCAATAATTTGAACATGAGACAATGGAGGTGTGAAATGGATAGGATTGTGACAATTTAGTAAACCCTGGATTTGTATTTAATATTTCCTGTCCATCTGTCATCTGCCACTATCTATCTATCTCCTATTTATCTCTCTACCTCTGTCTGTCTATCATCATGTCTGTCTGTCTGTCTCTAAGCTGTCATTTATGCATCCCTTTGAGCCAATTCTCAGATCTCTCCTTGGTCCTTGGTTGCATCGGGATTCCTGATCAGAGTATGCTTTATTGTGGAAGAAAATCCCAGGGGGAGGGGAAAGGGCCCCATCAACACCTTTCTCACAATGAGCCCCAGAGACAGGAGCCTCCCTTAGTCCCTCTTACAGACAAAGGCTCCTCCCCCATGCAAATTCCCTCTCAGACATCCAGGTGAAACACAGGGGGCATGTGCTTAAATTCAGGGTCCTCCTGACTCTGGAGAACGTTCTCTGGAATCACGGGCCTCATCCACGAGACCATGGAGCACATGTGGGTTTTCCTCTTGATGGTGGCAACTCCCTCAGGTGAGTATTGAAGGGATGCAGACAGGAAGGGCTGGGGGTGCTGCCTCTGAGCCCATGACTCACTGTGGTTCTCCTTGTCCCCAGGTGTCCTTTCCCAGGTGCAGCTGCAGGAGGTGGGCCCAGGACTGGTGCAGCCCTCACAGACCCTGTCTCTCACCTGCACAGTCTCTGGATTCTCTTTAAGCAGCTATGGTGTGAACTGGGCCCGGCAGGCTCCTGGAAAAGGGCTGGAGTGGGTCGGTGCAATATGGAGTGGTGGAAGCAGAAATTATAACCCAACATTGGCATCCCGAGTAATCATCACCGGGGACACCTCCAAGAGCCAAGTTTATTTAAAGCTGAACTCCGTGACTGACAAAGACAAAGACACCTATTACTGTGCAAGATACACAGTGAGGAGAAGTCACTGGGATCCCAGACACAAACCTCCCTCCAGGGAGGCCAGGAGAGGGCTGGGCTGCAGGGGGTGCTCAGGACCACACTGCTCAGGGGCCCAAACCAGGGCAGGTGCAGGGGGAGGGGGAGGATGGGTTTCTGTTAGACTGTGGTTTCCTCTTCCTGGACGGGAATTCCTCTGTAGACCCTCCACTGCTTCATGCTCTGTGAGTGTGGTGATTTTCTTCACTTTCAGAACAGATATATGACTTGTCTTTTCTTTTAATCCAGATTTTTTTTTTTTCTTTTCCTTCATATAGATGGGACTATATACTGGGCTCAAA
>NW_006923336.1:48408-48909 GCF_000298275.1 Orycteropus afer afer | reverse complement strand
AGCCCCTCAAACTTGGGGTGCAGATCTTCATCCTGCTCCCAGCCCACTGGAACTAGAGGTGTTTCTTCACTCAGACAGCTGCTGCCTGCTGAGTCCGAGAAGCCCCAAGATTGACAAGTAAAGAGGCACAGTCCCAATGTTACCAAACCACATGGAAAGCCATTAATTCAAGTTCATTGTAAGTCCCAAGGTCAGCAGAGCATGGCAGGCTGCTGTACAATGACATGGCCTCATGCAGGGTCCAAGTGTGTCATATGCTAGAGACCATTATCTAAGACTTCTGCTTATATACAGGAATCAGACCACATTCCCTAAGGCAACAACTCAGCTGCTCCCAGTGGATTCTACCATGAAGTTATTTACCAGTCTTATCATGGGGAATACTAGATCCAGCTACCCAGCCACTCAATGAGGCCCAGCCAAGTTGACACACAAACTCAACTACTACACAAAGCAAAATACATTTGCCTGTTAAAAGTGAGGATGAGTTGAAGCACTTAC
>NW_006923336.1:44819-45341 GCF_000298275.1 Orycteropus afer afer | reverse complement strand
AATTCAAAAGTTACATTGTAAGAAGAGGCAGCATTTTCACGAAAAGAGAACAACCTGTCTCTGGTGGAGGGAAAGGACTCTGCCAAGATGCCCAGCAGTTCTGGGGAAACTGAGGGGAATCTCTGGACTCTTTCGCAATCACATTCAGGACAGTTTGAATTCTTGGGTTGCACTAACACTTAAGCACTCAACTACTCGCTCTAAGTCTGGTGGTTTGAACCTCCCCTGGGATGGCTTGAGACAGGCCGAGTGTCTGCCTTTGAAAGGTCAGACTAAGGCTGAGCTCTCAGTGCTGTTTCAGAGTTTGGACGCTCTCTGGGATTCAGGTCAGGGCTTGAAAGTGGCTGGGTCAGAGTCAGTGACATATACGAGCAGAGTGAAGTCCCATCTGAAGATCACGTTCTGGAATCCCTCCTCCCAGGAGTGTGCCCATCAGACTCAGGACTGATCTGATGTCTCATTTCCTCCTAGCCTAAGTTCTTTGTCTCTAGCTCAGCAAGGCCGCCTAACCCATGCTTGTCA
>NW_006923336.1:41110-41563 GCF_000298275.1 Orycteropus afer afer | reverse complement strand
GCTGGAGTGGGTGACAAGTTTCATCAAAACAGGTGGAAAGAATCAGTACGACTGTCCATCAGTTCAAGGATGATCCACCATTGCTAGGGAGAACCCTATCAGCACCATCTCACTTAAAGTGAGCAACCGAAATCTGAGAACAGGCCCTGTAGTAAGTACCAGAGGCTCAGTGAAGGGAAGGCAGTGTGAGCCCAGACACTCACCTCCCTGCAGGAAGGGGGATGGGCTGCAGGGGGTGCTCAGGATGCGCAGAGCACAGGCCCCAGATCAGGAGCAGGTGCAGAGGAAGGTTCAGGTTCCTTTTCAACCCTGCTGTTTCCTGCCTAACAGATGTCTTCTCCAAGAATCATTATTGTTTCTTCTTTGGAAGTTCCTATTTGTTTGTTTGTTTTGTTATGTTATGTTTTTTCCCCTCACCTTGCAACTACCAACTCAGAACTGTGATTCAATTCA
>NW_006923336.1:39137-40782 GCF_000298275.1 Orycteropus afer afer | reverse complement strand
AACTCACTGCTATCGAGTTGATTTGACTCACAATGATCTGTCTTTTCCAAAGTGGTATCTCTACGGAATGAGATTGCTTAGCCTTCCATCTGAGGAGTGGCTGATGGTTTGAACCCATAGCCCCCTAGTTGGCAGTCAAATGCCTTAGGCATTACACCATCAGAGCTCCCATATATATCATACTTAGTAAATTGTTTTTCTGAGGCAGTTTTGTATGTCCTCATGTCATTTTTCCCATCACACAATGACAATTTAGTGTAAATGATTGTGTGTGTGTGTGTGTGTGTGTGTGTGTGTTTAGGTACTGTCAAGTTGTCTCTGACTCATAGCGACCCTATGCACAGCAGAAGGAAACACCGTCAACTCCCACGCAAGCTCAGCGATCCCTGCTATACTTGAGCCCATCACCACAGCCACCGTGTCAATCCATGTATTTGAAGGCCTTCTGCTCTTTCATCTACCACCTTACCAAGAATGACATCCTTCTCCAGGGAATGGTTTCTTCTGACAAAGTGGCCAAAGTAGGTGAGATGAAGTCTGGCTATTTTCTCTTCCAAGGAGCATTCAAGCTGCACTTCCTCCAGGACAGGTTGTTAGTTTTTTAGCAGTCCGTGGCACTTCCAGCATTCTTGGCGAACACCACAACTCAAAAGTATCAACCCTTCTTCAGTCTTCCTTATTCATTGTCCATCTCTCACATGCATATGAGGTGATTGAAAACATCACGGCTTGTGTGAGGCACACCTTAGTGCTGAAGGACACATCCTTGATCCTCAGCATATGAAAGAGATCCCTTTCAGTTGGCTTCCCCAGGGCTATATGTTGTCTAATGTACTGACTGCTGCTAGCATTGGCGTGGATTGTAGAACCAAGCAAGTTGAAGTCTTTGACAACATCAGTCTTTTCTCCATTTATCATGATGCTGCTTATAGGTCTACTTGTGAGGATTTTAGTTTTCTTTATATTGAGTTATAATCCATAGTACAGACAGTTTTCTTCAATCTTCATCAGTAAGTGCCTCAAGTTATCCTCACTTGCAGCAACAAAGTTGTGCCGTCATTATATCACAGGTTTTTAATGATTCTTCCACCAATCTGGATGACTTCTAATTATTCATATAGTCCAGGTTCTCGGGTTATTTGCTCAGAATACAGAATGAGTGTGTATGGTGAAAAGATACAATCCTGACACACTCCCTTCTTGATTTTAAACCATGCACTGTCCCCGTGTTCTGTTTGAACAATAGTGTCCTGGTCAATGTACAGGTTCCTCATGAGTACAATCAAGTGTTCTGGAATTCCCATTCTTGTCAATTTCATCCACAAAAACACACTCAAATGTCTTTGCATAGTCAATAAAACACAAGTAAAATCTTTCTGGTATTCTTTGCTTTGAGCCAGTATCCATCTGACAGCAGCTATGATACCCCTTGTTCCACTTCCTCTTCTGAATCCAGCTTGCAACCCCGGACCTTCTCTGTAAACATATTGTTACAACCATGTTTTGAATTGTCTTCAGTAAGCTCTTACTTGCATGTGATACTAATGATATTGTTAAATGTTTTTCCACATTCTGTGGGATCACCTTTCTTTGGAATGGGTACATATACGGATTTCTTCCAGTCAGTTGGCCAGGTAGCTGTCCT
>NW_006923336.1:14776-15895 GCF_000298275.1 Orycteropus afer afer | reverse complement strand
CCCAAGTATGTACAATAAAAGACAGGCTGGCCCTAGGATGCAGATTCTCAGAAGATCTGTGACCCATCCATAGGCCAAGAAGTCAAAAGTCGTGAAATACTTTAAAAAGCTTGAATCAACACAATGAAGAGAGTGAACAAAGCCAGGGGAACCTTTTGTTTCCTGTCCCTGCTCAGCAACACTTATTCAAGGACCATTATTTTTCCTTCCATGTAACTCCTGTGCCTCTCACCTAACAAAGGTTTGGTTAGAGCAGTGATTCACTTTGATGTTTAAATCTTCATTTTCCAGATTTCTTCTAGCAATACTCTTTCAGTAAAGTTTTATACATCAGGAAATGATGTGTCCTCAGTCCGAACTCTAACACCTGCAAAGATTCGTGTGTTTTCCCTACTCTCTCATTCCTGCTGCAGTGAACACTTCACTAAGAGAATATTCAGAACATTCAACAGCATTTTGCTGAATTGTTGCCCTTTTTCATGCCTCGTGTGGAGTGGAAACACCACTTCTATGGCTTGTCCTCCCCCCCGTCCATCTGATAAAACCATTTGCTGGAGAATGAGGGCATGTCTGCTGAGGTCGAGATCCATGAGAAGGAGAGAAACCTTGATGAGATAGACAGACACAACAGCCCCAGCAGCAGATTCAAATAGCCCAGTGATCGGGGGGTGGCTCAGCACCAGGTGCTGGTCCGTCCTGTTATAGACAAGGTCGTCCTGAGTCAGGGCCGACCAGACAGCAACTACCGCACCACCACCAATCCTCCTTGTCTGTTTGCTTCCTGGTGTTCAGTGTGTCAGACAATATCTACAACATCCATTCTTTTGTTGTTTGCTGTTGCCATTATCCATCATGTCGGGCCTGACTCGTAGTGACCCCTCCTTGGGTTTCCGAGGTGGTGTCACTATGGATGTAGTTTCCCCAACCTTCCTTCCAAACAGTGGCTGGTAGGACTGAACCCCCAGTCTTCTGGCTAGCAGTCAAATGCCTTAGGCACTATGCCACCAGAGCTCCTGTTAAAGCCAGGGGAGCAACAACAACAAAAAGATTCTGACTCATAGGGTGTTTTCTTTGTGTGCAGGTTTCTTCTGTGAAGTTCAGCTGTTGGAGATTGGGGGC
>NW_006923336.1:12101-13539 GCF_000298275.1 Orycteropus afer afer | reverse complement strand
TTAGGTTGCTGAGTCAGAACCGACTTGAAGGCACCTAACAACATCATCCATCATTTATCTAGTTAACTGTGTATCTCTATCTATCTATCTATCTATCTATCTATCTATCTATCTATCTATCTTTATTTATTTATCTCTATCTATCTATCCGTTTATCTATTTATTATCTCTCTATATCTATTTACCTATCATCTATCACTATTATTTATCTCTATATCTATCCATTGAAGTGTCATCTATTTATCCCTTCGAGCCAATTCTCATTCTGTCATTGATCCCTGCCTGCATCTGGATTCCTGGTCAGAATATATTTATTGTGGAAAGAAATCACAGGGAGAGGTGAAAGGATGCAACCAACATCCTCCCCACATGGGAAGCCCTGAGACAGGAGCCTCCCTTGGCCTCTGTTCACCTTTATATGCAAAAGCACCTCCCACATGCAAATTCCCTCTTAGACAACCACACAGACCACAGCACTCACTTACTTAAATTCACGCTCCTCCTCGGCCTGGAGAAAATTCTCTGAAAATCATGGACCTCATTCACAACAAGATGAAACACATGTGGCTTTTTCTCTTTATGGTGGCAGCTCCCACAGGTGAGTGTTGCAGGGACACAGACGAGAAGGTCTGGGGATGCTGCCTCTGAGCCCAGGACTCACTGTGCTTCTCCTTGTTCCCAGGTGTCCTGTCCCAGGGGCAGTTGCAGGAGGTGGGCCCAGGACTGGGGAAACCCTTACAGACTCTGTCTGTCACCTGCACAGTCTCTGGATTCTCTTTAACCGACTGTGATGTGAACTGGGTCCGTCAGGCTCCAGGAAAGAGGCTGGAGTTGGTTGGGGTGGTATGGTATTATGGAAACACAAAGTATAACCCAACGTTGGCATCACGAGTCAGCATCACCAGGGACACCTCCAAGAGACAAGTTTACTTACAGCTGAGCTCCTTGACTGCCGAGGATACAGCCGTGTATTACTGTGCAAGAAACACAGTGAGGGGAAGTCAGTGGGATCCCTAATACAAACCTCCCTCCATGGAGGCCAAGAAAGGTTGCAGGGGGTGCTCAGTACCACACTGCTCAGGGGACCAAACCAGGGCAGGTCCAGAGGGAGGGAGAAGGGTTAGGTTTCTTTTAGAATATGTGGTTTCCTCTTCCTGTGCGGGAATTTCTCTAGAGACTTTCTACTGCTTCATCCTCTTTGCATGGGTTGTTTTTTCTTCACTCTCACTATATCTACCTATCTAAACAATGTTTCATTGCTTTTTATTATTCAGAATACATATATATGACTGTATATAGGATTACAGGATTTTCCATTGCATGGATGTATCTGAAGACAAAGACCTTATTGTAGAATCAATATTCTGATTTGGACTCCCAACTTCCCCAAATGTGAGACAATAAATTCCGTTTATTCAAAGCTATCCACAGGTGGTAG
>NW_006923336.1:8251-8765 GCF_000298275.1 Orycteropus afer afer | reverse complement strand
CCGCATAATGTGGATGAACTTGGAGGACATTATGCTGAGTGAAATAAGTCAATCACAAAAGGACAAATATTGTGTTAGTCTGTTATTGTAAAAGTCAAGGAAGTTTTATTTGTGGATGGAAGTTTTCTGTTGGTTATCAGGAGTGGTATGGGAGGGGAGAGAACACTGTTAGATAGATCGATAAAATACTGATTTGGGTGAAGTGGAGGACAATGTACCAAATGTGAGTGATGAATATGGCAGCCTTGAGGAAGAGAAAGACATAGAGAGGTACATGGGAAGCACAGAGAACAAAGATGAACCCTTTTGTACATATAGTACTGCATTATCAGTGAAGGCAAACATGGGTATACAGGTGGATAGATGGGTGGACAGGCTGAACTAATAGGTATGTCTATGATGTGGGGAGTGTACCCAATACCATATATAGGTTTGGCAAACAAAGGTCCTATAAGTTTATTTGTATGATCTAAACTCCCAGTTGTATAGTAGAGCTGACAAGGGGCAAGGTTGT
>NW_006923336.1:5223-6733 GCF_000298275.1 Orycteropus afer afer | reverse complement strand
AACAACTGAGACTATGGCCCCTGGCTGCCCTTCAGGTCAAGAATTGAACCCACACCAGTGGCTTTCAGCCAAAAAAAAGACAGGCATATGAGTGGAACATTTACCTGGGGTAGATACACTCCGTGGAGACAACAATCATGAGAAATAGAAAAGCTTGTTATGCACAGGAAGACAGTTCAGGGGGCTGGAATGCATGGAGGGATGGACACAGGGAAGAGATAATTATTGGGAGGAAGTGGGAAGGGAGCTGTTGCATTGTGGTAAATTGTGAACAATGTCATGAGACAAAGTATGTGAACTGCTGTATGCAAAATCAATTTGCTCTCTAAACTTTCACCCAATTCACATTTTAATAATAATAATAATAATAATAAATTGGAGTGTATTAATGCTGAGAAATACCTCAAAATTTTAAAAAATGGGATTATTTTTCACCCATGTCACAGACACTTACTTCCTAGATACTGTGCTCACTCAGCTGGTAAAGAAGTGGTTAACGTACCCCATCCTGTCTTGATGACCAGATAGAAACAGGGCAAACACTACTGACATTCACAGGTCAAATGTATACCTTCATAGAAAAGAGGAGGCTGCTGTAGGCATGGATGAGAATAAATCACTGTGGGGGGGCTTAATCATTGCTTTAAGATCAAGAGATGGGAGCCCAGATACAAGGGGGTTCACAGCCCCTCTCACGTCTCTTCTCATATATATCCAGGGTTTTCCTGAGATGGAGTAGGGGCAGCACAGGGGCCCAGAGATACCCCTTGTGGGTGGGCATCCATGTGAGAATCCCATGCTCGGGACACTGTCACCACCACACACAGGACCCCTTCTCTACCAGGATCAAGAGTCTCAACCACCAGGGAAGATTCAAGAGACCCTTGTACCCACCAGGAAAAAGAAAATGCTCTTTATTTCAGAGAAGGGTCAGAGATAGGTCCTGTTTCCTCAGTATAGAAACAAAAGCCCCTGGGTGCACCCACATATCAGAGAGAATGCAGAGTATGACTAAGGCAAGGTAAGTGGTCACAGCCCTTGTACCCAAGACAAAAGAGGTGTGCAAGCTTTTGTTGGGGAGATGGGGAATCTTGGTTTCAGCCTGCAGCTTTATGCAGCCCTGGAAGTGAAGAGAGGGCGACTTTCTGACCTGTCCATCCTAGGGCCACAGACGAATGAAACTCAATTGAGTGAAATTCCATGAAAGACTCAGAGAGACCCACCGGAAGCCCTGCTGAATCCTAATCTCATAGAAAATGTTGTTGGTTAACACATCTAAAGTATTGTGTCTTTCCCTGGGAGTCCTGATGGCACAGGCGTTAAGTCCATCACTGCTGACCAAAGGTCCCTTGTTTGAATCCCCCAACTGCTCTGTGGAAGAAAGATGTGACAGTGTGCCTCTATAAACTATAACCTTGGATACCTGAAGGAGACATCTGCTCTGTCCTATAGGGTCACTATAACATGAGTTGATGTGACAGCCACGGGTTAATACAATTTAATAACACCC
>NW_006923336.1:2540-4076 GCF_000298275.1 Orycteropus afer afer | reverse complement strand
CTCCATCTCGCGGTTCGCCAGGAATCTCTGTATTTTTATGATTCTGTGCCTCCCCTTGACATCTGTGAATTCAAAAGTTGTAAGAAGAAGAAACATTTTCATATAAAGAAAAGCAGTCTGTCACTTGTGGAGGGAAAGGACTCTGCCAGGATGCCCAGCAGTTCTGGGGAAGCTGAGGGGAATCTCTGGACCCTTCCCCAATCCCACTAAGGACAGGTCGAGTTCGTGGGTAGCACTAACACTTAAGCACTCGGCTACTCACTCTGAGTCTGGCGGTTTGAACCTATGCAGGATTGGCTTGCGACAGGCCAAGTGATCTCCCTTTGAAAGGTCAGACTTAGGGCTGAGCTCTCAGTGCTGTTCCAGAATTAGGACACCCTCTGATTCAGGTCAGAGAGTGAGAGTGGCTGGGTCAGAGTCAGTGACATATAAGAGCAGAATGAAGTCACATGTGAAGTCCACATGCTGGAAACCCTCCTCCCAGGAGTGTGGCCCTCAGACTAGGGACTGATCTGATGCCTCGTTTCCTCCCAGTCTGTGTCCTTTGTGTCTAGCTGAGCAAGGCCATGTAACCCATGGCTGTTAAGTGGTTTATACTTTCTACCATCCTTACTCAGTGTGCGTGCCGAGCAAACCCTCCAAGAAGCTGGACTGTGCCTCCGGCTGGCTCCATCTCCAAATTCTCACCAGCTCTCGTGCTCCACAGCCAGGAGCTTCTGGGGACACCCGAGGAATCAGTGCCTCCGACTCTATAAGGGAAAGACTTTCTAATGGTGGTGAGTTTCTCAGGAACCTCTGAGCCCTGAGGAGCTCTAGAAACGTGTGTGGAGGAAAGGACATGGTGGCTCTGAGAACTTGTGGCTTCCACTTGAGCTCATGGATGAATTTTCCCAGTGACCTCTCTGTTTCCTTTTGACTTCTGTGTTGCCCTCATTGTACCTCGGTCAGCCGGGCCCTGCAATTCTCTGCACCTGTAGGCATTTCATGGCAGGAGTCTTCCCAAAGGGGAAGCGACAGCAGATGTGCTCTGGGGACTGGAAGAGAAGTTAAGGCAGCAGACAGAATCCAAAGGGCACAAAGAAGTGCACAAAATTAGCCATGCAGGTGGTCATGGACAGTATAATTGTCGTGGGAAGGATAAGGTGAGCCCAGAGGGGAGGTCCCCAGTCTCCTGTAGGTGAAAACAATGAGGTAAGAAGGAATTGGGGACAGAAGAATCCAGGAAACAAAGCAGCATTTTAGGAACTTAAAATGAAGGATTTTATGAATGAGGGAATGGAGGCAAATAGGTAAGTGTTAAAGAATGTGTGAATCTTGGGACAAGGGTTGGAAGAGACCTGACCCTTTTCTTCTGAGTGTCCACGTGGATCCATGGCACTCACCACTCTCCCTCTCTTGTGTCCCTCGGGCTGCACACATGCTTAGCTCCTCAGCGCTCCCCCAGAGCTCACTACAGGTTCAATGGTGGAACATCCATGACCCTCATTCCAGAGAGGATGCCCTTCTTCAGGTACATGTCCTGAAACCAGTTCTCCC
>NW_006923336.1:0-581 GCF_000298275.1 Orycteropus afer afer | reverse complement strand
CTTGGCACAGTTTTCCTTGTATTGTCTTTTCTGGATTTAATGGGGGTTAAGGGTTCATATCAAAAAGTGCCGTCAGTGTACAAACTCCAGAAGTAGAACGGACAACAAGCAGACTAACCCTGAGCATCAAGTCTGAGGATTCACTTCCCACCGGGCTTCCCCGGAATCCAGAGGCTGGATGGCTCATCTGTGTCCACAGGGAGATGGACATGCAAATGGGACTCGTTCCCTGCCCATGTACAGCAAATTGTGCCGTGTCCCTGAAGTTCCTGGGGAGTCACCACGGTCTGAGTCCTTCCTCACTGTTCACACCACGGGGACAACACTGATTCCCTTTTTTCAATGTCAAAGGTCACATCCTTCCCGACTCAGGCCAGCTGTGTCTGTTCCCCGTGGACTGTTCTCCGGGTGTGTTCCTGTGTGCAGGTTTCTTGTGTGTGTGAAGTTCAGCTGCTGGAATCTGGGAAGACTTCAGTCAGCCTCGGGGATCTCTGAGCCTCTCTAGAAAAGCCTCTTGATCCAACTTCACCAAATATGTTCACTGAATCAGCCTCCAGGGAAGGGGCTGGAGGGGGCGGCAA
>NW_006923335.1:50219-51658 GCF_000298275.1 Orycteropus afer afer | reverse complement strand
GGTAGTTATTCCCAATGATGAGACTGGCAATCAGCTCCATGGTGGAATCTACCACAAGCAGCTGAGTAGCTACTTTGGATATGTGGTCTGCTTCCCGTATATGAGAAGCAGATTTGGGAATGGTCTCTAGCTTATGGTACCTTGAACCCTGCATGTAGCCATATCATTATTCAGTAGCCTACCATGCTCTGCCAACCTTAGGACTTACAATGTACTTGAATTAATGGCCTGCCATGTGATTTGGTAATATCGGGACCATGCCTTTTTACTTGTCAACCTTGGGCTTGGCAGCCTCAGCTGTCTGAGTGAAGAAAAACCTCTAGCTTCAGTGGGCCGGGAGCAGGAGGCAGAGCTGAAGCCCAAGGTCAAGGGGCTTTCACACAACCCGCAGAGCCTGGCACTTTGAACTTGGACTTAAAGCCTCCAAACTAAAAGAATTAACTCCTGTTTGTTAAGGCCATTCCATCTGTGGTATATTCCTGTCAGAGTGGCACTAGGTAACCAGAAAAAAATACCATTTACAATAGCTACCAAAAAAATAAAATACTTGGGAATAAATCTTACCAGGGATATAAAAAACCTGTGTGAAGAAAACTATAAAAAACTACTTCAAGGAACATAAGAGATCTATGTATATGGAAGAACATCCCATGCTCATGGATAGGAAGATTGAACATTGTGAAAATGTCAATTCTACCCACAGCAATCTATACATTCAATGCAATTCAATACAGAGCCCATCAAGACTTTTTAAGGATATGGAAAAACAAATCACTAACTTTATATGGAAATGAAAGCGACCTAGGAGAAGCAAAGCATTATTGAAGAAGAAGAACAAAGTAGGAGGTCTCACACTGCCAGATCGACAAACCACAGTAGTCAAAACTGCCTGGTATTGGTATAGTGACAGACACATAGAACAGTGGAATAGACTTGAGAACCCAGAAATAGATCCATTGACCTATGGTCAACTGATCTTTGACAAAGGGCCAAAATCCATTAAATGGGGAAGAGAATGTTTAATAAATGGTACTGGCAAAACTGGATATCCATTTGAAGAAAAATGAAACAAGATCTGTACCTCACACCATACATAAAAATGAACTCCAAATGAATCAAAGACTTAAATGTGAAAACTAAAACTATAAAGTCCCTCAAGGAAAAACTAGGAGCAAATTTAGGGGCCCTATTATATGGCATAAATAGACTATCAAGCATAACCCAAAATGCACAAACAGCAGAAGAGAAACTAGACAACTGAGACCTTATAAAAATTAAATTTTTATTTGCTTCCAAAGACTTCTCCAAGAGTTAAAAGAGAACATACAGATTGGGAAAAAATATTTGACAATGACATACCTGACAAGTGTCTTATCTCTAGAATTTATAGAACACTTCAACACCTCAATAACAAAAAGACAAATAATCCAATCAAAAAA
>NW_006923335.1:9844-14283 GCF_000298275.1 Orycteropus afer afer | reverse complement strand
GACCTCTTTCAAGTGCTGAAGAGGAAAGATATCTCCTTGAAGACTAAGATGCACCTAACCCAAGCCATGGTATTTTCAATTGCCTCCTATGCATGTGAGAGCTGGACAATGAATAAGGAAGACCGAAGAAGAGTTGACGCTTTTGAGCTGTGGTGTTGGTGAAGAATGCTGAAAGTACCATGGACTGCTAAAAGAACTGACAAATCTGTCCTGGAGGAAGTGCAGCCAGAATGCTCCTTGAAAGTGAGAATGGCCAGACTTCATCTCACCTACTTTGGTCATGTTGTCAGAAGTCACCATTCTCTGGAGAAAGATGTCATGCTTGGTAAAGTGGAGGGTCAACAAAAGAGGGGAAGGCCCTCAACAAGATGGATTGACATAGTGGCTGCAGCAATGGGCTCAGGTATAGTAGGAATTGTGAGGCTGGAACAGGACTGAGCAGTGTTACGTTCTGTTGTACACAATGTTGCTGTGAGTTGGAGACAACTCAATGGCACATAACAACAACAACAACAATTCCATTTGGATTTTTTTTTTTTTTTAATGCTCAGTTACATTTGTAGTTTCTATTATAGTTGATCCTTTGTAGCGTTAAATCTAGGCTTAAGTCTCCTTCTTAGAAATATAGGTCCTTGGAGGGCATTAGCTTCTAATAGAGACAACAATGATCAAAATTAAAAATCTGATCCATGATTTTGCCTTCTTCATTAGTGTGTGGTTTCAATTCAGGAGGAAATGTCTTTGTAGTTCTTCATCTGTACACATGTCCTCTTCTAAGTTAACACAGTTCTTGAAGACATTGAATTAGCTACCACTTATACTAAAGAAAGTTATTTCTATAGATTTTCAATTTTTACTTCACATCTTTCTCTTTAATTGTGAGATAAGTTGCCTTTGATTGCTTCAAAATGTCCACATGTTGAAAAAAATGTGTCTGAACCAACACAACTTTGACACTTTACTGACATCATTGCCCTGTTTACCAATGGCCTGTCAGATAAATCCTGTCAGAGAAATTCTTGATTTCACTGAACTGGAAGTCACAGGATATATATTTCTAGATAAACAGAATGTAGTAAGCATTCATCCTGCTCTCTCAAGGTGCAACTTGCTCCCTCTCCTACCTCTCAATCATTATTGAATGCAAGGGCACAGATTAACGTTTATCTTCCTGCCCGGCAATTAAGAAGTTAATCAACCCCTAGACACAGAGCTTGGGACTAAGAATTTTAGGGCAAAAGTCAAGAGACAAAGTCCAAGAGTCCAGCAAGGATTTATGTATCGGCATACATCTTTTACTCACTTGTTCATGCATTGATGAACTTGTTTGGGGCATAAACAAGCCATCAGGGGGTAAGCAAAAGAGTGAGATTCACAGTGTGTGTTCAGTGCTACCACCTTCATTGTTGTTTTTTTGCTGCCATCTAGTTGGTCCCCAATGCATGGTGACCCAGTGTACAATGCAACAAAACATTGCCTGGTCCTGTGCCATCTCCATGACTGGCTGTGGATCAGGTGGTGGCCAGGCAGGAGGTGCTGTGATTGGGGATCAAACCTGAGGCTCCTGCGTGAAGGTGAGAATTTGCCACTGAACCGCCGTGCAGCGATCCAATGAGGTAGGTATCTTCATCCCACTTAGCAAATGAAGATGCCAGGTCTCCTGGTACATGAGACCACAGATGTCATGCACTCAGCTCAAGAGTGGAGAATGCACATTTGCTTTTTTTTCATTGTAGTGAAAATATACATAGCAAATATGACATCCCAACAATTTCTACATGCACAATTCAGTGACATTGATTACATTCTTCCAGTCGTGCAACTGTTCTCACTGTTTCCAAATCCTTCCACTCGTTGCTTTTATGTCAAAAGTCATTGCAGCAAAACTCTCAAGTTCAAGACATTGTGTCAGATTCTCCTGTCTTTCTTCTTTCTTTAGCCAAGATTTCATTGCAAGATTTCTCTGCCCTGTCTATACCATTTAGAATTTTGATTGGTTTCTATAATCTTCCTGAGTTCTGATTCAGCTTCTCCTAACTTGCTGCTTCTCTGATGGCCCTCTCAGCTTGAAATATTAATAATAAATAATAATAATCTACCATACAAATAATACCCATCCCCTTGCCCTGGTTGGGGTCAGAGAAATTGCACTCAGCCTAGACATGTTAGTGTGACCTGAATTTTCTAGAAGGTAATATTGAACATAGACACATATTTTAAAATAAATAATACGTGGTACTCACATAGCAGGGAATCTATAAGAATTAGTTCTTTCCTGCTTGCTCAAAATTGTGCACCAATATGGCAGAACATGTGTGATCTGTTCAGTGTCAACATGAAGTTCATGTTCATTTAGCAGCAACTTGCTTCCTTTCTTGAAGGAGTAATAAAAAGACATGCAAGATACAGTTCTGACCCTTAAGGTGTCACAACTGATTGGTGGGGGATGGTGAGGAAGAATCACATCTACACAAAACTTTGATACATGACCTAAACAATCTACACTAAATAAATGGCCAGTGAAGATCTGAGGATCTTAGAGTAACCAGTATCAGAAGGGGCAGGGTTACTGTGAGCTGAGGGGATCAGAAAAGGCTTCACAGAAGAGCTCAGAGGCTTGAACTAGGCCCTGAAGACATGGGACCCTAGGTTACAACTGGGAACTTGGATAATTTAGTGAATCCTTTCTCTTCTCTCTTTCTCCATCACCACAGTTCTACATCATTTTTTAAGTCCTCATATGGACGCCTCTAGCTTGTCCTGTGCAAGATATCATCTCACACTCTCTCTGTAGCTATATTATCTCTGTTGTTGTTTGTTGCCATCTAGTCATTCTGACCCCTGACAGCCCTATATGAGGCAAAGTAGAACTGCTCCATATGGCTTTGAAGACCGACCTTTCGGAAGCAGATCACTGGCCCTTACTTCCTGGGTGACTCTGGGTGGATTTGAACTGCCAGCCTTCTAGTTAGTGGTCTAGCCCTTAACCATTTGCACCACCAGAGACTCCTATACTGTCTCCTCACAACCATTTCATTTCTAAATAATGTGGAAATGGTCTTTCTTCTTGGTCACAGAGTGGGATTACAACCAAGTGAAACCTGCTGTTCTTGGGTTTTCTCCCCCCTCCTCAATATATCGTACATGATCCTCTCTTTAAGCTTTCACTGAACTCACTCATCCATAGCCTTGAATTACTGGACAGTGGCTCTCTCAGAGTCAGCTCAGTGGTCTTGGAAGCAGTTTTCCCCAACTTAATCCCTGTGGGCACTCTCTGACATCCCTTTTGAGTTGTACAAGTAATGAATCATCTTTGAAACTTCTGGGCTCTGACTTCTTATTCTCCAAGGCTCCTTGTAGACTTTCCTTTCCATTTGCCAAAACCTCTGATAGCATAAGAAATCCAGCAATGCACCCGTTCATTTGGGGAACTGGACTTCCATCTGCTTTCCTTGTGGAGCTGTACTTTTCTTCGTTCTCTCTTTTCATGGCATGTATTTCTGCAACTCCAGGAAACGCCTACACTTTGCGTTATTCAAATTCATGATGTTCCTCAAGTGAGTCACAACACACTTTCAGTCTTCTGTTTCCTCTACAAAGTTATCGAGCACTGAAGTAGAGGACTGGTATAGCATGGTGCTTAGAAGCTCCAGCGAGGGTCACTAAGCTGCAATTTGAATCCTCTTCTGACATTAGCGAAATGACTTTGACTAAGTTATCTGATCTCTCTAAATTTCCATCTCTTAATGTGTAAAACGGAAAAATAACAGTCGAAAAGATTAAATAAGGAACTGCATGTAAAATAATTAGCCCAGCACCTTGCCCATTAAACATACTCCCTATATGTTAACTTTTCTTCTTTTTTTCCCCTTTCTTCTTCTTCTTTTTTTTTTTTTTTTTTTTTCTTTGTCTGTACCTCCTGGGTACCTTTCTATGCTTTCCTCTTCCTCAGTGCCCCCATGTTGATCACTCATTTTGGTACATTGCCCTTTCCTTCACCCAAATCAATACTTGTCTCTACCTATCTAGCAGTGTTCCTTCCCCTACCCCACATCCCTGGTACCAACAAAGGAAACTTCCTTCCATATATAAACCTTTCCTTGAATTTTTGCAATAGTGAACTAATACAATATTTGTCCTGTAACTGACTTATTTCACTCAGCATAATGTCCTCTACGTTCATCCATGTTATGTGGTAATTCACAGATTCTACATTATTCTTTAGTGTTGCATAGTATTCCTTTGTGTGTATACAATAGTTTGGTTGTCTATTTTTCTGTCATTGGGCACTTAGGTTGTTTCCATCTGCAAAAGGGACAAGGAGGCCACATGTTCTGACCTCCACTAATCCTACAAGAGGAAGACAGGATTACCAGCAGTAACCCAAGGCCTATTCCTACAAGGCCAGACATGCTGCCTCCCTCCAGCCCTTTCTCCAA
>NW_006923335.1:7589-9144 GCF_000298275.1 Orycteropus afer afer | reverse complement strand
CCATATTGATTTCCATAGTGGCTGTATCATCTTACAGCCCCACCAGCAGTGTATGAGAGTCTTAATCTCTCTAAATCCTCACCAGCACTTGTTATTTTCTGTCTTGTTGAACTTTGCTATTAATGTTGGGGTGAGATGGTATCTCATGGTTGTTTTTATTTGCATCTCTCTAAGGCTAATGACTGTGAACATTTCTTCATGTGTTTGTTGGCCACCTGAATATCTTCTTTAGTGAAGTGTCTATTCATGTCTTCTGCCCATTTTTGAATTGAATTGTTTGTCTTTTTGTTGTTGAGGTGTTGGAGTTTTCCCTAAATTTTAGAGATAAGTCCCTTGTCAGGTATGTCATTGCCAAATATATTTTCCCAATCTGTAGGTTCTCTTTTTACTCTTTGGTGAAGTCTTTTGAAGCATATAAAAATTTAATTTAATTTTTAGAAGGTCCCAATCATCTAGTTAACTATTCCTATTACAGTTACGGCTCCATCAAGTATTTGCTGAGGACTCTTCCCCATCTCTTATGCCAGCTAATATGCTGGGCACTAACAATAAAGTGGTAGGCAAGACTGAAGGAACCCTGGTGGCATAACAGTTAAGTGCTTGGCTGCAAACAAAAACGGTGGTGATTCAAACCCACTCAGTGGCTCTGTGGGAGAAAAGACCGGGTCATCTTCTCCTGTAAAGATTACAGCCTTGAAAATCCTATGAGACAGTTCTACTTTGTCACATGATGTCACCATGGGTCAAAATAAACACAATAATGCCTAACAACAACAATAGTAAGCAAGACTGAGTTTATCCTTGGTCTCCGGGAAGAGTCTACTTGGTTGGTTAATAACATGAAGAAACAAAAACTTCCTCTACATCTTGTGAATTCTATTAATTCTACCATCCTTACATCACTCATGCCCAGCTCTTCCTCTTCAGCCCCACTGCTTTTGCTTTTTGGGATAAGGGAGAGGACATTGGTACATGTTGTTAGCTGCTATCAGGTAGGCCTTGGACTCATGGTGACCCATTGCACAATGGAACAAAATGCCAACTCCATGACTGGTTGCAAATCAGACTGTTGTGATCCATAGGGTTTTGGTTATTTGATTTTCTGATTTTGCCAGACCTTTCTGCCGAGTCCTACTCTGGACATTCCACTGGAACCTGTTCAGAATAATAACATGTATGGTAGTTAACGTTATGTGTCAACTTGGGTGAGCCATGGTTTTGAGTGGCTTGACAACTGAATGTAGTTATTCCCCATGATGAAACTGGTAATCAATTCCATGGTGGAATCTGCTTTGAGAAAGGAGAAGCTTTGAGAAAGGTCTCTAGCTCTTGGCACGTGGATCCTGCATTTGGCCAAGTATTCATCTCAATGTCCTACATTGTTGCCTGCTGATTTTGGGATTATTCCTGCTCTTGAACTAGTGGCCTGTCATGTCGTTTGCTAATCTTGGGACTGTGCTATTTTACCTGCCTTGGGTTCAGCAGCCTCAGCAGCCAACAGCTGCATGAGTCAGAAAAAGCCTCCAGCTCCAGTGGGCCTGGAACAGGAGGCAGA
>NW_006923335.1:4127-5579 GCF_000298275.1 Orycteropus afer afer | reverse complement strand
ATGGTCTCTAAACTCTGGAAGGATATATTCAAGGTCATATTTTGGCTCTCAGGGACTTATTTTAATTGTCTTCAACTTCAAGTTTAACTTGCATAAGAACCGTTGATGGTCCATTTGACAATCAGCTCCTGGCCTTGTTTTAGCTAAAGCTATCGAGCTTTTCCATCACCTCTTGACAAAGATGTAATCAATCTGATTCCTGTGTGTTCCATCTGGTGAAGTCCATGTGTCTAGCCACTGTTTGTGTGGTTGAAAAAAGGTGTTGCAATGAATAAGTCATTGGTCTTGCAAAATTCTATCATGTGATCTCCAGCATTATTTCTGTCACCAAGACCAAATTTTCCAAGTACTGGTGATTCTTCTTTGTTTCCAACATTTGCACTCTTGAACAATAAGAGAATAAATTCCTGTTTGTTAAAGCCATCCACTTGTGGTATGTCTATTATAGCAACACTAGAGAATCATGAGAACGTGTAATCCTCCACTGACAGGTGGTGGCTCTGCATGAGGTACATTGGTTGGGGATCAAACCTGGGTCTCCTGTATGGAAAGCAAGAATTCTACCCCTGATCCACAATTACCTCATTGGGAAGGGCCTACGTGAAGTCTTTTTCTACAGGATACATACTGCACGGTGTGGCTGAGAGTAAGAAAGCTTGCCTGCTCAAGTGTCAGCCCATGGTCCTTTCAGAGTGTGAGCAGCAGGCCAGTGTTTCCACAGTAATGGCACAATGCCATTACATTGCTCAACCTCATAAACTGTGACATGTGTGATTGTAGTGTTCTAGTTCTCTGACAAAAGGAACCAGAGAGCAGTATTTTCACATTGTTGCATCACTGCAGACTTGATTCATCAGGAGACTTGTAGAAATACAAATAATGAGAGCAGTAATGCTGAGGTTAATACAATAATAATAAAGAGACCTTATATTTGTATAAGCTTTCAAACTTTTTAAAATGGCAATTGATGTTACCAACAACCTGACAAGGTAGACAGGTCATGTATCATCCCCTTTCTACAGAAAAGAAAACAGTCCTGAGAAACCAGGAACAGAATTCTAGAATATAAAGGAGTGAGAGGCTCTCCTGTCCCACAAGACTATGAATATTGAGGACAATGCGTTGAAGCTACTTCCAGTTCAAAGGTTCAAATTCTGGCTGTGCCACTCCCTTGATGAGTAACTTTGGCAAATCACATATCCTCTCAGAGTCAAGTTCTTGATCCCCTGAGTAGGGATTAAAATGATTACAGAGCTCTTGTGAGGATTAAATAAGATCATATACAGTAAAACCTGCAGAAGCCAGAAACTGTGTATGACAGAAACCTGTCAGAGAAGGAGAACACAAATATTTTCCACTGATAGACAGTGATAGAAAAGTGGTAAGACTGCACCCTATCAAAGGCAGGAACTTTGTAGACCTGGAAAAGCAAGGCAGTCGGTTGTGGTCGGG
>NW_006923335.1:2141-3322 GCF_000298275.1 Orycteropus afer afer | reverse complement strand
GTGGAAAGCTCCCCCAGATGGCCCATTCTCATCTTCCACCAGCAGCCATGTCATAGAGGAAAGTGTGGGAACCTGGGACACAGATGGATCTGGATTTGAATCCTATCTGTGTGGTGGGTAGAGAGTTGCATCTTCTCCTGAATCCTGGATATGCTCATATTTAAAATGGGGTTGGCAATGCCTGCCTGAGTTGGTAGTTAAGAATTAGAGATAATTCATATGGGTTATCAAGCATGGCATGATCATAGAGTGCATCCTCAGTCAATTATGTCGTTGTTGTTAATTGCCGTATGTTACAGAGTAGAACTGCTTCGTTGGGTTTTCCTGGCTGTCATACTAACAGAAGCAGATTGCCAGGCCTTTTCTTCCATGGTACCACATAGCTGCTACAATTAGGATTAGCTAAATAATTTGTTTTCCACAGTGCTACAAAGGTGGCACATATCTTCCAATAAGATGCAGATGGTTGAGGCATTGAAATGTGAAGTGTGGGCTGCCATGCTTTGCCAGCCTCTGGGGCTCAGCATTGACTGCATCTCTCAGATCCCTGAGGCAACATCTCTGCAGGCCTCTGTGCTGTTGAGCCCACTTGGCTAGCGATGGCATCAATTAATATACATTGGTCACACCACGCAGAGGCAGGTTTATGCTGCCTGGCCTTAGCCTCTGTTCTTCTCATTGCCCATTCATCTGTCTTGCAAAGTGGAAAGGGGAAAGTTCTCACACTCTGTTATGTTCATAGGATGTGTGTTACCCAAGCATTACCAAGCATTTAGTAACATACCCAGATCTTAAATACCTCACAAAGACCACCATGATAACCAAGTCAATCCATAATCAAGTACTAGGTCCTACACAGTTCTCTGTATCACATCTCCCTTTCATTGTTGTTAATTGCCTCCAGTCAGCTCCATTTCATGGCAACTGTGTATGCAACAGACTGAAATATTTCCTGATCTCATGCCATCTTCATGATTATTGGCATGCTAAAATCCATTGTATTTTAGTGCCTTCCAAACTAGGGAAAGATTATTTTTCCCCACTCCAACCTAGGGGGGAATGGCATGGCATTCATCATCACAAAGGATGTTTCAAGATCTGTCCTGAAGTACAATGCTGTCGGTGATAGGATAATATCCATACTCCTACAAGGAAGACCCGTTAATACGACTATTATTCAA
>NW_006923335.1:0-1022 GCF_000298275.1 Orycteropus afer afer | reverse complement strand
CCCATTCCAAAGAAAGGTGATCCCACAGAATGTGGAAATTATTGCACAATATCATTCATATCACACGGAAGTAAGATCTTACTGAAGATAATTCAAAAACAGTTGCAGAAGCATATTAAGAGAGAATTTCCAGAAGTGCAAGCTTGATTCAGAAGAGGATGTGGAACAAGGGATATCATAGCTGCTGTCAGATGGATCTTGGCTCAAGACAAAGAATACCAGAAAGATGTTTACTTGTGTTTTATTGACTATGCAAGGACATTTGATTGCATGGATCATGACAAATTGTGGATAACATTGAGAATAATGGGAATTCCAAAACACTTGATTGTACTCATGAGGAATCTATACATTGACCAGGAGGCTGTTGTTTGAACAGACCAAGGGGACACTGCATGGTTTAAAATCAAGAAGGAAGTGTGTCAGTGTTGTATCCTTTTCCCATGCTTAGTCAATCTATTTGCTGAGTAAATAATCTGAGAAGCTGGACTATCTGAAGAAAAAAATGGCATCAGGATTGGAGGAAGAATCATTAACAATAATATGCTGATGACACAACTTTACTTGCTTAAAGTGAGGATGACTTGAGACACTTACTGATGAAGATTGAAAAATACATTCTGCAGAATGGATTACATCTCAATATAAAGAAAACAAAAATCCTCACAACTGGACCAATAAACAGCATCACGATAAATGGAGAAAAGATTGAGGTTGCCAAAGAACTCACATTGCTTGGTTCTACAATCAATGCCAATGGAAGCAACAGTAAGGACATTAGATGACGTATAGCACTGGGCAAGTCACCTGCAAAGGAACTCTTTCAAGTGCTGAGGAGCGAAGATGTCTTCTTGATGACTAAGGTGTGCCTGACACAAGCCATGATATTTTCAATGGCCTCATATGCATGTGAAAGCTGGACAAAGAATAAGGAAGACCGAAGAAGAGTTGATGCTTTTGAGTTGTGGTGCTGGTGAAGAATGCTGAAAGTACCATGGACTGCTAAAAGAACTAACAGATCT
>NW_006923334.1:52039-55624 GCF_000298275.1 Orycteropus afer afer | reverse complement strand
CTTCCATATTTATTCTTTGAAAACAAGTGCTTTCATTGTCAGCCTTTTTTTTAGAGTTTCCTTTTTTTAAGTTTATGAGGACAACATGTCTTGATTCATTAAACCAACATTTAAGAAATTTATTTCAGAAATTGTGCCAGATGCTGGAAAACTTAAGAGGACAATAAAATACGATCTGTGCTTATTAAGGGTTCAGAGTTTCATAAGTAAAGTAGTTAAAAAAAAATGAAAAGTAACTAAAGTACAATGAGAGGGTAAGCTGAAACAAAAACACAATTTGCAATGATAATTCATAAGGAAAAAACATCAATTTTATTTTAGAGTTAGAACAATTTTCAAGAAGGAAAAACATTTCCTCCAGCTCAGGAAGACAGAAGGGTAAGAAAGGTACCTGAAGAAGCATAAGAATCCATTTCCAATTTTAAAGGTCAGTCCCAAATTACAGAAGCTTGTATTGCCTTCCATATTCAATGGAAATTGAAGCTCGTTGTGCTTCATACTTGGTGTACTCAAGAGAAATGGAACTGGAGAGACTTGGGGACAGGAGAAAAAGGGCTTTGGTAAGTTGCCTGTGTATGTGAGTGTTTACACTTGCAGGTGATAGAGGAGATATGTTGAGTGTGGGGGGTGAGTAAAATGATAGGAACTCAGTTATCAAATAAGAGTCTTTGGGTGATTCAAATATTTAAGCCCTCAGCTCGATGCTGAAAGTTTGGCGATTCAAACCACACAGGGGAGCCACAGAAGACAGGTCTACGGATCTCCTTCCAAAAGGTCACAGTCTTGGAAACCCTGTGGAGCAGTTGTACCCTGCATATGTGGGGCCTCTGTGAGTTGGAATTGACTCTATGGCAACCAGCAACGGCAATAGTTCATCAGATTATTTCTACAAATAATTTTTATATATAATGACTAGCTGAAAATAAGCATAGGGATTCACATGAAGAGATAATATAGTCAAGAATCAGAAGAAGTAAGAATAATACAAACAACTATAGATACTATTGTTGTTGTTGTTTGCCGTCGAGTCGGCCCCGACTCATAGCGACCCCTCCTTGGGTTTCCGAGGCAGTATCACTACGGAAGTAGGATTGCCCAACCTTCCTTCCGAGGAGTGGCTGGTGGGTTTGAACCGCCAGCCTTCTGGTTAGCAGTCAAGTGCCTTAGCCACTATGCTACCAGAGATATGGAATTATCAGATACAGTTTTAATAACTATGCTTCAAGGCAAAAAAAGACAAAAAATAAAATTTTGGCAAACAAAACCTATAAAGTATAAAAACAGCAACAGATTTAAAACACACCCATTGCCATTGATTCAGATCTGACACATAAAAACCCCTCCTTGTGTTTCTGAGGCAGTATAATCATCGAAGTAGATTGTCCAACCTTCCTTCTGAGGAGTGGCTGGTGGATTTGAACTGCCAGCATTCTAGTTAGCAGTCAAACTTCTCATGCACTACGCCACCAGAGTTCCCAACAGATTTAAAGTAGATTTCAATACAGGAGTAGAAATTAAGATCTTAGTGAGCCCTTCTAATAGCAGATTAGAGTAGAGATAGTGAACTGGACCTAGGAACATAAGAGAAAATCCATAAGGAAGCATCAGAGAGATAAAACAGAGATCAAACCAAACCAAGAACCAAACTGACTGCTTTCAAGTCAGATCTGACTCACAGCAACCCCTACTTGGTTTTCCAAGGTGGTACCACTACAGAAGTAGGTTGAACACAACCTTCCTTCTAAGGGGTGGCTGGTGGGTTTGAACTGCCAGCCTTCTGGTTAGCAGTCAAGTGCCTTAGGCACCACACCACCAGAGCTCCTAAAAGAGAGATCAGCTTTCTCTAAAACTCATTCTAGTTTGTAAGACATCTTAAAGACTCTTTAGCATCTCTCTCTACAGTTTTTCACCTTGAATGATTATTCAGCATATGAATTATTCCTCAATGTTAATATCTATCACTGTCCATAATTCTGAGCCATATTTCACATTATACAGTAAGATTATCAGTTTATCTTCATTCCAACTATATGATGGTGGACAATTGAGATATGGAAGTAAAGATTGATTCTAAGTGGTCACTATGGACCTGAGAATATCAATCCAAGTGACTGGGAAATATGCAAAATCTCCTGAGAACAGCTTTATGAGTTTGAGTATTTCTCATGTGAGTTTACTGTGTAGTTAGAAAGTGATTTTAATTCCAAAGATTTTGGACGAGACTCAGAAAAGACTGTGTTTTGAGTCCTTCATGCCACTCTATTAGGAAACACCAACAGGAGTTTATTGTCCTACAGTTTTGGAGGCTGGAAGTCCAAGTTCAAAGTGCCAAACTCCAGGGGCTGACTGACAGCCCCTTGACCTTGGGCTTCAAATCTGCCTCTTGATCCTGGGCCACTGAAGCTCGAGGCTTTCTTCACTCAGGCTGCTGCTGGCTGCTTAGGCTAAGAAACCCAAGGTCAACAAGTAAAAAGACACAGTCCTGATATTACCAAACTATATGAAAGACCACTGATTCAAGTCCATTAAGAGTTCTGAGATCAGTAGACAATGTAGCAGGCCACTGAACAACCACTCAGCTACGTGCAGGGTTCAAGCGTGCCATATGCTAAAGACCGTTCCTAAAGCTTCTTATATCCTGGGAGCAGACCACTTCCCTAAGGCAGCTACTCAGCTGCTCACAGTAGATTCCACCATGGACATGATTTCCAATCTCATCATGGGGATTACTACATCTAGCTGCCCAGCCACTCAAAACCAGGCCCAACCAAGTTGACACAAAACCTTAACTATCACATAATACTTTTATCTACTCAACTTAAAGGTATACCCGTCCCAAGACCCAGCAATTCATACCTAAGTGTATAGCTTCAAAGGCATGCATGTGTACATTGTGAGATATATTCTTGATATGAAAAGAACTTTCAGATTGTTCAAAATGGGATAAAAGTTGAAATAGTCTTATTTCTCATCAGTGATAGAATTGGTGAATAAATTGTGTCTGAATCTCTGCTCTAGAATTTAGCTGGTGATACAGATTTGGGATTCGTCAAGTTGCTTCCCAAACCACTCCAACTTGGCTACCAAGCTCACACGACACTTCCTGCTGCTAAATTCAATGGACATTTCAAAAATCTCATTTTTACTTTGTTTCTTTGCAGCCTTAAATATTTATTTCTTTGCTTCTTGACACCTCACTTGGTCTCCATGTCACCACATCTTGCTCTCTTTCTACCTGTATTATTGCTCTTTCTCTATTTCCTTGGAGGTCTTATCCTTCTTTACTGAAACTTTGCATGTTAAAGTATCTCAGTAATTTGTTCTAGCTGCCCTTTACTTCTCATTCTATGTTTTCTCACTTTCTTTGTTTAGATTTCATCATTTCATCCATGTTCATGGTTTCAGTTATATTCTTCTATACAATGGCAATGATTGAAATAATAAATTTTGTTCAGACCTCTTTCCACTTTAGAGTTGTATTTTCCATCTATTTCTCAATATCTCCATTTGGATGCTTCTAAGTCACCTTAACCTCCACATGATAAAACCAATCTCATACTCTTCTCCCTTTGACCTGTTCTTGCT
>NW_006923334.1:48603-51334 GCF_000298275.1 Orycteropus afer afer | reverse complement strand
CTCTCTGGCTGCCAGCTGAAGGAGACCTGGCTGCTGAGAGAGAGAGACCCAGCTGCTGAGAGAGAGGCCCAGCTGCTGAAAGAGAGAGTCTTGGCTGCTGAGAGAGAGACCAGGCTGCTGACAGAGAGGCCTGGCTTCTGAGAGAAAGAGAGAGAGTGAGAGACCAGGTGCTGAGAGAGAGAGACCAGCTGCTGAGAGAGAGGCCTGGCTAAAAAGACGGTGGCAGTGGAACTAAGAGGCGTGAGAAAGCATCAAACTTACCTGGCCTCCAGAAGCAGATGCCAGGCCAAGAAAGCAAAGGCCAGAGAGGAGTGTCTAAGAACACAGCAGAGGGGAGACTGTCCTGATCGAAGAACTGTGTCCTGAGTGTCTTCCTTGATTTGAAATGTACCCAATTGCTTACCTAATAAACCCTATTATTTGACATCTGTGCAGCTACTGCAGTGTATTTCTGAACCCCGCAAAGAGGTGGCGGGTGCCACGGAAGGAATGGTTGGTGTCAAGGTTACTAAGAGGGCTGGAGCATGTCTGGCCTCATAAGAACAGGCTTTGGGCTGCGATGGTGCTTCTGTCACCCTCTTGTGTAGTTAGAGGAGGTCAGAAGACGCCACCTCCATGCCCCTTTAGCAATCACTAACACAACCTACAGACCTTGTGTAATCTGTCTCTTACATACCTTTGTATCTTCATCTTCCATCACTTTCGTCTAGCTCTCTACGTACTTTCTTCAGTTTCTCAAATGTGCTTTATGGTTTCAGATAATTTTCAAAAGTTACGTTGGCTAGGAATACTCATCTGCTACTCTTCCCTTTGTTAACTCATATTCTTTGTATTTGCCGTTCTCATATTGCTTCTTGCAGAAAATTTCCCCTATCACCTTTCATCATATGAGATACCTTTGTTACCTAGATTGACAACATACCTGTACTTTTCTTTAAAAACACTTATAGTTGTTTTTAATCTGTATTTTCTTGATGAATGCATGTCTTCCCTGTTAGATTATGAGCTCTATAAATAAAGGGTTGTTGTTATTGTTGTTATGTGCTGTTGAGTCTGACCTGACTCATAGTGACCCATCCTTGGGTTTCCGAGGCGGTGTCAGTCCAGAAGTAGATTGCCCAAACTTCCTTCCGAGGAGTGGCTGGTGGGTTTGAACCACCAGCCTTCTGGTTAGCAGTCAAGTGCTTTAGGCACTAGGCTACCAGAGCTCCTAAATAATGGTTTGCAATCCTCTTTTTCTCATGATTAAGTACTGGCCCAATAGTAGGTATTCCATAATTTTTTTAAAAAAATCAATAATAAATAAATAATGTATAAATGAGTTAATATATTAATCAGAGATCACAAAATAGTGAACTTTGAATGTGTTTTGTCTGGTTTAGGCAATGGTTAAAATGTCTTTGAATCAACTGTCAACATTTCAACATTATGTGATTTCACATGAAGTCCACATTTCAAGCTTGTCTTATAAAACAGGAAGCATGTGCATCATAGGGCACACATTCACCTGTGACAATCATTAGCCATATCTTAGAAATACTTTCTTATCCCAATGCTCAACAGTGTCCACCCTCTTTATTTATGTCAAGCTGCTTGGGTTTGCCTTAATTGCTTTAGGGGTTACATAAGAAGGAATCACTACAAAAGACTAAGAAGACACCTGGAAGAGAGTGCCAAGAAAGGGTATTAATCAGGGGATGAGCAGAAAATTAGAAGACCCAAAAGAAGACTGAGAAGGAATATGTACTAATATTCAAAGAGAACTAGGCATACGTGATTCACTGAAACCAAGAAAATAAAGGGTTTTAAGAATAAGAGAAACGTTCCCATCTTACCTTCTTCATATCTTCATACTTCATGAACAGAATATTGAAATTGTGTCTGTGCTCATACCAACCTCTGATGTGATCAAACCAAAGGCTTCCTACCACTGTGGGAAAAATTAATAAGTGACTAGGTAAGATTTTGCAATTAATTTTTAACAATACATTATAGCTTTTCTTTTCTGTTCTGGAGTCCTCAGAGGAAATAATAAACCTCTCACTACTAGACTTCCATTATTCCCTTATTTTCAAAAGGTTAGAGCTTGGGGAAAAACCACATGATTTTAATAGGAATTTTCCTATGAAAAGGTACACTAAGTATGTGGGAAAGCAGCAATGCAGAGGTAAGAAGGCCAAAGATCTAATATTGAAGATTTTTTAAAAGATCAGACCCTTCATTTTCCTATTTCTTTTACCTGGAAACACATTTTTCTGTTTATCCTCTTGTCTAAGATGTCTGGACAGCAGTTCTAGATCTCAACAAAGGGACAGACCTTAGTATAATTTTCTAAATGAGGGAGAGTCTAGATTCTACATTGCCAAGCTTCTTGTCCCCATCTATATTCTTCACTGGTGGAACGAAATTCCACAGCTGTTGTAGGTGACCTACCATGAATCCATGACAAGGCACAAAAACTGCATTCTCCCTGAACATTAGCTATTCTAGAACCTGTCAATCTATGGTGCTTTCCAGTTGCCATTGAGTTGATTCTGACTCACAGCAACTCCGTGTGTCAGAGGAGTAGAAGGATGGTCCGTAAGGTTTCCTGTGGCTAATTTTTTTGGAGTAGATTCTCAGACCTTTCTTCCGAGTACCTCTGGGTGGACTTGAACCTGTCCTTTAGGGTCAGCAGATGAGAGTGTAGAGCATTGGCACCACCCAGGGACTCTGATGTGGGTCTAGTTAA
>NW_006923334.1:40092-46091 GCF_000298275.1 Orycteropus afer afer | reverse complement strand
ATGGGAGGAAGATGAGATAATATATTTTCCATAAAAATGTACACCCTTGGAAACCCTTTAGGTGTCATATTAGTCAGAATCAACTCTATGAGGGTAGGTTTTTAGCTTTTTTCTTTTTTGTCAAGTTGTATTTTCCTGTGTTTGTCAATTTACAATTTTATTTTTGGTGGTATCTAGGAAACTCATAGAGATATGTACCAGGGAATATGTTCATGAATGTTGATAACACTGTGTCATAATACCAAATAGTAGAAGAACCTAATTACTTAATGAAGGAAAGGCAGAGATAGATATTGGTTCTACATAATTGGTCAAATGAAATAGCAGTGAAATGAAAAATGAACAAATGCATACAACAAAACCTCAAGCAAAAAGAAGACATCTGACAATACAAACACATAGTTAAAACATTTTAAGATGAAGCCATAAAACATGACAGTTTGTTTGCAATGGCCAGTAGAACAGGAATCTGTGCATAATGAATCACACAATAGAGAAACCCAGGGCTGCTGGATGGGTTTGAACCTCCCGACATTCTTTAGGTTGGTAGCCGTAAGTGCCTCTAGAAAAGAGGAATTAAAAGACAAAGTAAACAAAAAAAAAAAAAAAAAAATACATATATGGACAAAGAATATAAAGAATTATCAAAAGGCTCAGAGCATAGAAAAAAATACTCAATCTTATTAAAAGTGAAAAAGAATGCAAATTACTCAAGAATGAGACTTTTTTGACTTAGTGCAATAACAAGTGGATCACTGCAATCACTGGGAAGCACGTGAAGAAAGCAGCGTCCTTGTGTGCTGTCTGAACAAGTGTGAGTGGGTACATCACAGAAAGTAAGTAGGTAATGCCAACAAAGTTTAAAGTAGTTGCATACCTTAACCTACAAACTTTGCTTTTAGGGAAACTGTTCACTAGAATAGAAAAGTACAAAGATACGTGAGAATGCTTATTATAATGTAATATATATATTTGCTGGAACCTCACTGTTAACCAATATTACATATATACTCACAATAAAATCCTATGAAAAAGAAGGGAGTTTTATATGCTGACATCGAAGATATTTTTCTATATAATCACATTGAAAAAATACATTGAAAAATGACTCAATGTATGCATATGCCTATAATCCTCTACCTATTTTTCAAGACGTCAGACAATATCATCACAATATAAGAATGAAAGCATTTGAAAGAATGTGGATGAGTAGGGTGAGTGAACAAGACATGCCTGGAGAAAAATTTCCTAAGTCATTTTTTTTGACGTACTTTAGCTTTTTTGTTCTTGAGACCCTTTGGTGCTAAATAATAAGGAATGTGGGAACTAAAGAGACGAGGAGATGGTCGCTTGAGAAAGTCCACTTTGCGTATATTGTACTCCAGGTAAGGGGCTCGATCAATTGTTTCCACAATTTCAGTTCTGTTACGATGTTCCTCAAAATAAATCAAGCTTAGTATTTGCTGAGTCCAGACTGTACCTGCAAAAATGAAAAAACTTATTTTCAACTTGATTTCTAGTAGTAAATGTAGAAAGGAGCTCTGTGGTGCAGTGCCTAAGGCATTTATTTGACTGCTAACCAGAAGGTTGGCGATTCACACCCACCAGCTGCTTTGAGAAAGGAAGATGGGGCGATCTACTACTACAGAGATTCACAAGCTCCAAAACCCAGTGGGGGTCGGTATGAGGTGGAGTGGACAGGAGGCCAGTGAGTGAGTAAATGGAGACAGTCATGCCAGCCATCTGTATTCCCCCTTTAACCAAAATGTAACCTTGAATTTCTCCAGATGTTACTGTTTTTTGTTTGTTTTCTGTTTTATACTAAAATTAGTAAAGCTAAAATCAAGTTCTATTAGTTCACTTTGAAAAGTCTTAGGTTTTCTGATTCCATGGTGAGTCGATTCAGAGAAATTCTTCAGCTCCTTCTGTTTGTTTCCTCTACTTCATGGAAGGTCTCTTTTTATTGTCTTCTTTAGATACCTCTGTTTTTACTTCCTTACTCTCCATTCTCAGAACTTTATCTTTTGTAAATAGAGAAAAATTAAGAGCTCAGATCCCAGATACCCCCTCAAAAGTGTATTGTATCTCCCCCTCGTCCTGTTTCCCATCATTTACAGCTTCATGTTATGAAACATTTTCTTTTTTTAATCAAATGGCCAGGGATAGTCCTTAACTTCCTATGGACACATTATTGGAGAAGGGGTGACAAAAAATTTCAGTGTACTTATAGGTTCTCACTTCCTGGGACAATCAACCCTGATCATTGGCTGAATATAAAGGGATTTGGGAAATCATGGAAATGTTTTGAACAACTCTCTTTCCATTTAGAAGGAACCAAAACCAAAAAACCAAACCCACTGCCATCAAGTCGATTCTGACTCATTGTGACTCTTTAGGACAGAGTAGAACTGCCCCCTAGGGTTTCCAAGGCTGAAAATCCTTATGGAAGCAGACCACCTCATCTTTCTTCCAAGGAGCAGCTGTTTGGTTGGAACCACTGGTGAGTTCAACACCAATCTCCTAATTAGCAGCTGAATTCCTTAATCACTATGTCTCTAGAGCTCCTCTTGATGGACCCAGGTGTGATAAAATATACTTGTACTAATTTTTGGCAATGTTTATTGGTGAGTGTTGTGAATGATTTATTAGTGGCAATACAAGGAGTAGAACACACTATTCCAACTATTCCAACAAAGATTCAGGAGTGCTTTTATCAAGTAGAGCCTGCTGCTTTGAAAGGACTGGTTAAGCTAAGGAATCACAGGCTAACAGGTTGGTAACAATGGAAGTTTCAGATATCTTTTCTGGCCAATTACAAACAACCATCAGCCACTCAAATCTTGGCTCAGAAACTCCCAGGAAACTTAATTTTGATGGTGAGTATTGAGTTCTTTTGTGGCCATACCGGGTCAGTGACCATGTGAAGACACTCAGTTTGCACTGCATTCTCACTGCCAAGTCTTAACCTGGCTTGGGAGAATGGTCTTTGGCCAGGCTCTCAGAGCTGGACTTAGAAAGTGTATGGAAGTATATCATTAAGAACTTCATTTGGATCTTAATCTCAACAAAATAAACAATGACCTCAGATATTCTGCCATTACCTGGTGTTGGTGTGATCACACTTTAGGTCTACTATAATTCATTTCAGACAAACAGTTTTGTCTCATCTAAGTATCATGAGAGGAGCTTTCAGTGTGTTGGGAATTCATGAAGATGAAAATCAGCATTAGTAGGCCATTCTTCAAAGGCAATCAACACAAATAAGAAGTTAATGCTGACTGATGTGCCCTCAGTAATAAATGCCTTTGATCCTGACTCAGAACTCTCATATCATCTGCCAGAATCAATGAAACTGTGCCATTTTCTTATTACCTTGCATGCAGGACAAATCTCAGTCCCTTTACAGATTTTGACAATCACAACCTTGGTTTCCAAATCTACCACATGACAGAATGACTTCCTCAAATAGTTCTTACATTCTGTAATATATTTAAGCATTCCAAATATGAAAGGGCAAAACAGAGGCAAAAATAGTGAAGTAATTGCAAACGTATCTATTTACTCTCATGACCAAACTATGTATGGCCAACTTGTTCATGGTGTTCTTGGAGACTCACACAATGATCAAATGTGAAATTGTACATGAGAGTTTAACTCTAGCTTTACTTCTTTGTCTATATCAACAACTGTGAAAATTCAAGCCAAGCCTTCCAACTTTCACCCTGTGCTGAAGCAGGCATCACCATGATAAAAGACCTTTCTGTCACTTTTGTGACCCCAAAGGATCTTGTTTCCTCACTTCTTTGATCATAGATCTAAAAAAACAGATCTCTATAGCAAATCCTGGACAAACTCTGGTAGCGTAGTGCCTAAGGCACTTGACAGCTAACCAGAAGGCTGGTGGTTCAAACCCACCAGCCACTCCTCTGAAGGAAGTTTGGGCAATCTACTTCTGTAGTAATACTGCCTTGGAAACCCAAGGAGGGGTCAGAGTCAGATCTGAGTCAACAGGATATAACAACAAAAACATAGCAAACCCTAGAGGCCAAAGGCTTATCTGAAATTCTTAAGCTAGAATCCAGCTATCATGGAATACTTCTCAAGAAAATGAAACCTGTAGAAAATAACTTTCATGAGAAATAATACTAATTAATGAAGCATTCACAATCAGGAGAAATGATAATGTTGAATTGAGACCTGTCAAGAGGAAAACAATGTTTGCCTGAGCCTGAACAAAAGAGGAACAAACTTGGGAAAGCCAAGGATACCATATTTTTCACATATCAAATGGTTGAGTTTAGTGGCTTATGTTCACAGATTTTATTACAGACCTGTCATGTTAGAAAGCCACGAGTTAGTCCTAACACTAAGGATACCATTACTGAGAAGGCCTCCTTCCTTATTTAATCTTCCTGACTATTTATACAACTGTTTTGTACATAATATCTTTGGTGTCTCAAAATTCTACTCCAATGACCAGACTCCAGGTGATCTCGCATTACTGGAGGGTCCTTCTCCAGGTTCTGTCGTCCAGGTAAATATGTTCCCTATTGCTAAATCTGAAGTAACCCAACCCAACCCATTGCCATCAAGTCGGATCCAACACATAGCAACCCCTCCTTGGATTTCCAAGGCAGTATCACTACAGAAGTAGATTGCCCAATCTTCCTTCTGAGGAGTGGCTGGTGGGTTTGAATCTCCAGCCTTCTGGTTAGCAGGCAAATGCCTTAGTTTAGGCACTAAACCCCAGACTTCCCAAATCTAATGTAACTCCTGTTAATGTTTAGCAAGCATAGATTCACTGTTTAGAAGAGTAGAGTCACTGTTTAGCAAGCATAGATCGCCCTCCTGGTGTTTCTCATTCACTCACTTAAACAAATTTTTGTAGTGTTCTCATTTAAAGTCGAGACCAAACCTAACCCATTGCCATCAAGTTGGTTCTGACTCATAGCAACCCTTTAGGACAGAGTAGAACTCCCCTTAGGATATCCTATCCTATAAATCTTTATTGAAACAGACTGCCTCATCTTTCTCCCACAGAGCTGCTGGTGGGTTCAAACTGCTCACCTTTTGGTTAGCAGCTGAATGCTAGAACCACTGTGCCACTAGAACTCCCTCCATTTTAAATTACAAACATCAAGAAACAGTAAAATATATAAAATTATAAAAAATGAAAATTCCTCATTCTCAGCCCCAAACTTACTCTACTCTTAGACATAAGTGCTATTAATTGGATAAAGTGTGGCCTTCTAGACTTTTAGATGCATATTCAAATAGTAGGTAAATAGTCTTCTTAAAATAAGCTCCTGTTATACCTATTATTCTGTAATTTGCTTTTTAAAAAGCAACTGTATAGCACATAGATCTTCCTTGTCATTCCATCAGGTAATCTCTATACTCACTAAGGAACTACAAACTGCTGAAGTAGGAAAATGTACTATTATTTCCCTGTGGTCAATAGAACACTCTTCTTGAAGATACAGATGTGGATTGCTCAACATCCAACCACACATAAGTCCATGATGTCATAAGTGTTTTGTTTTGTTTTTTTTTTAAAGGGAAACCAGAGATGTTCTTGTCAATTATTTTCTCCTAACAGTTTTAAAGACCCCAAGTCCAGACTCTTGCAGCATGGGACCATGTGTGGAACACAGGCAGGTGAAGCAGATGACATGGCTGTGGCCATGGGCTCTCAGGTGTTGTGCAGCAGGCAGAGGTGAGTATGCTCCGTTCCTTTCCCTCTTGTTTCCTATTGCTCTAATCCCATCCCTGCCCACTCAGCCACTGTTGCTGCCACCTTCCATACCTCCAGCCTCTGCCAGCAACTTCAGGAGCAGCAGCAACAGCAACAAGAGCAGTGACAAGGACAACTAGAAGCAAGCTCCCATAAGGTTTTTTTTTTTTTTTTTTTTTTTAGGATTTGGGTGAAGATTTACAGAGTAAATTCACTTTTCATACAGCAGTTCACATATACTTTGTCTCATGTCATTGACCAAAAT
>NW_006923334.1:9105-10430 GCF_000298275.1 Orycteropus afer afer | reverse complement strand
ATTCACTTTCCATACAGCAGTTCACATACACTTTGTCTCATGACATTGACTACAACTTACCACAATGCAACATCTCCCTTCGTACTTCCTCCTGATAGTTACCTCTTCCCTGTGTCATCTCTCCATGCACTCCTGCTCCCTGAGCTGTCTCCCTGTGCTGCTTATGCCCTTCTCTCTCCCATGATTTTTCTCTCAAGGAGTGTATCTACCTCAGGTAAATGTTCAACTCATATGACTGTCTATTGTTTGGCTGGAAACCACAGGCATGGATTCAATTCCAGACCTGAAGGGTAGCTAGGGGCCATAGTCTCAGTGGTTCCACCAGGCTCTATCAGACCAGAAAACCTGGTCCCCCCATTTTTTTTCTCTTCAAATAATTTTGAGTTTTGTTCCACATTTCTCTCTATATATATCCAGGATCTTCTACATAGATTCCCTTCCAAGTGATTGACAGTAGTAGCTAGGCACCATCTAGTTCTTCTTGTCTCATAGTCATATAGGCTGCAGATTGGATGATGTATCAGTCGCCAGGACTAATTGTTCCCATGAAATTTTGGTTTTCTTCATTCTTCTTTGCTCTGAACAAGGAGAGACCCATTGTTGCATCTAGATGACAGCTTGCAAGCTTTTAAGATCCCAGTCACTGCTTGCCAAAGTAGGAGGTAGAACAATGTTCTGTGTAGTATGTTATGCCAGTTGAGCTTGATGTCCCCTGTGACTATGGTCCTGAGCACACAGGTTCAACTACTCGGTCCCTCTTGGTAGCTGGCTGTGACCAAGAAGTGATGATAACCTTGCCCCTTGTCAGCTCTACTGTACACCTGGGAATTCAGATCATACACATAAACTTATAGGACCATTGTCTGCCAACCCTCAACATGTTCTTGGTTACACTCCCTGCTTAATAGACATACGTAATAATTCAGCCTGTCCACCCATCCATCTATCCACCCATACACCCATATTTGCCTTCACTGACAATGCCATACTATATGTGCAAAAGGGTTCAACTTTGTTGTCTGTACCTCCCACATACCTCTCTATATCTTTCTCTTCCTCATTGACACTATATTGATCACTCACATTTGGTACATTGACCCTCTCTTCACCCAAATCAATACTTATCTCTATCTATCTAATGGTGTTCCCTCCCCTCCCACCCCTGGTAACTAACAAAGAAAATGTCCTTCCATAGATAAATCTTTCCTTGACTTTTACAATAATGGACTGATACAATATTTGTCCTTTTGTGACTGACTTATTTCACTCAGCATAATGTCCTCCAAGTTCATCCACGTTATGCGGTGTTTTGCAGATTCTACATT
>NW_006923334.1:7171-8166 GCF_000298275.1 Orycteropus afer afer | reverse complement strand
CAGCACCATTTATTAAACAAACATTCTCTTCCCCATTTAATGGATTTAGGCCCTATGTTGAAAATCAGCTGACCATAGGTCGATGGATCTATTTCTGGGTTCTCAATTCTATTCCGTTGGTCTATGAATCTCATTAAACCAATACCAGGCAGTTTTGACTACTGGGGTTGTGTAGTAGGTTTTGAGATCCGGCAGTGTGAGACCTCCTACTGTGTTTTTCTTCCTCAGTAGTGCTTTGCTTATCAGAGGTCTCTTTCCTTTCCATATACAGTTAGTGATTGGTTTTTCCATATCCCTAAAGAATGTTAATGGGATCTGGATTGGGATTGCATTGAATGTATAGATTGCATTGGGTTGAATTGGCATTTTCACAATGTCTAATGTTCCTATCCATGAGCACGGGATGTTCTTCCATTTATGTAGATCCCTTATGGTTTCTTGAAATTGTTTTTTATAGTTTTCTTTGTAGAGGTTTTTTGTGTCCCTGGTAAGATTTATTCCCAAGTATTTCATTTTTTTGGTAACTATTGTAAACAGTATTGATTTCCTTATTTCTTTCTTAGCAATCTCTTTGCTGATGTAGAGGAATCCAACTGATTTCTGGATGCTGATCTTATATCCTGCACAATTCTAAATCTTTCTATTAGTTCCAGTAGATTTTTGACTGAGTCTCTTGGGTTTTCTAGGTATACAATCATATCATCAGAAAATAGGGATAGTTTGAATTCTTCCTTACCAATTTGGATGGCTTTGATCTCCCTTTCTTGCCTTATTGTTCTGAGTAGGACTTCCAGTACAATGTTGAATGGAAGTGGTGATAGTGGGCATCCTTGTCTGGTTCCTGTCCTCAAGAGGAATGGTTTCAGTCTCTTTCCATTAAGAATAATGTTGGCTGTGGCTTTTGCATAGATGCCCTTTATTCTGTTGAGGAATGTCCCCTCTATTCCTATTTTATTGAGAGTTTTGATCAGGAATGGGTGTTGGATTTTATCAAA
>NW_006923334.1:2861-4334 GCF_000298275.1 Orycteropus afer afer | reverse complement strand
TATGGTGGTTTTTGTCTTAAAGTCAATTTGATCAGAAATTAATATTGCCACTCCTGCTCTTTTAAAGTTGCCATTTGCTTGATATATCTTTTTCCAACCTTTGATTTTTAGTCCATTTTTTTCTTTATCTCTAAGGTGTTTCTCTTGTAAGCAGCATATTGATGGGTTTATTTTCTTATCCAATCTGCAACTCTCCATCTCCTGAGTGGTGCATTTAATCCATTAATATTCAGTGTAATTATTGATTAGTATGAATTGGTTGCTGTCATTTTGTTATGTGTTTTTTTTCATCATGTTCCTTGTTTGTTTGTTCCATATTATTTTCTGTGCTGAGCTCATTATGTTTATGAATCCTGTTACCACCTCCTTTGTTGCTGTTGTTTTAGTGATTGCTGAGTATTTGTGCTTGTTCTCTTTCTTATTGTGATGTGAAGGCTTATCATTTTTCTTTGAGGTTACCCTATGATTTGTAATTTTCTCCCCGAATTTAAAACAGTCCATTCTATCTTGCCACTCTTAACTTCCTCACCATTGAGAAGTTCTGTAACTACACAGTCTTTTCCCTCTTTGTTTGTAGTTGTCCTCACTTGCCAATTGATGTCTCTTGTTCCCTGTTTACAATCTTGTTAGTCATTTTACTTTAGATATATCCATAGCTCTAGTTTCTGGGTTGTGTCACCTTGTGTATTAATGGTCAGTTGTTATTTGCTATTTTTGGTTCTCATTTCAAAGGACTCCCTTTAGCATGTCTTGTAAGGTTGGTCTGGTTTTAACAAATTCCCTTAGTTTCTGCTTATCTCAAAATGTCCTAATTTCACCATCATATTTGAGGGACAATTTTGCCAGGTATATAATTCTTGGTTGAACATTTTTCTCTTTCAGGGTTTTATATATTCCATCCCATTGTCTTCTCTCTTGCCTGGTCTCTTCTGAGAAATCAGAGCTTATTCTTACTGGCTGTACTATGTAGGAAACTTTTTGTTGTTCTCATGCTGCTTTCAGGATTCTGTCTTTATATTTGGTTTTGGTGAGTTTGATAATGATATGCCTTGGTGATTTTCTTTTGGGGTCTATCCTGTTTGGGGTTCGTTGGACTTCCTGAATGGATATATTCTCCTCTTTCATCATATCAGGAAGTTCTCCTCCAGCAAATCTTGGACAATTTTCTCAGTGGTTTTAGTTTTCTCTTCCTGTTCTGGAATTCCAGTGACATGTAGGTTATTCCCTTTGATGGTATCCCACATGAACCTTAGGCTTTCTTCATTTTGCTTTGATTTTTTGCTGATTGATCCCTTTCTAAAGAAATATTCAGTTATTTGTCTTTAATCTCATTAAATCTGTCTTCCACTGCATCAATTCTACTCCTTTACCCATCCAATGTGTTATCTATTTCTGACAATTTATTTTTAATCTTCTGGATTTCTGTCTGTAGATTTAGAATCATTTCTAATTTTTCATTTATTTTGTCATTTT
>NW_006923334.1:0-671 GCF_000298275.1 Orycteropus afer afer | reverse complement strand
GTTTAGTCCACTTCTATATCCTTCCCTTCAAGGCTCAGGGGTCCAGGATTATCTTCTGTGTCTGTGTTCATTGGTTTCCCCTTTTCTTTGTTGAAGAGGGTCTGTGCAGGCTTTCTGCCTATTCTGCCATCTTGGAGTCATCCTCCCACACTCAGTATTTCCTAAGCTGAAAGAACTAACAAAGAAATTCAAGCCTTGAATTGCAATACTGAAAGATCTTATGAACAAAATGTTGAATGTCACAGGAAGCATCCAAAGAAGATGGAAGAATGCAGACAGTCACTGTACTAAAAGGAGTTGGTTGATGTTCAACCATTTCAGGAAGTCCATATGATCAAGAAGGAAGAAGTCCAAGCTGCAGTGAAAGCATTGGAAAAACACAATTCTCCAGGAATTGATGGAAAATCCACTGAGATGTTTCAACAAACCGGTGCAGCACTGGATGTACTCAATCGTTAATGCCAAGAAATTTGGAAGACAACTACCTGGTCAGCAGACTAGAAGATATCCATATTTGTGCCCATTCCAAAGAAAGGTGATGCAACAGAATGTGGAAATTATGGAACAATAACATTAACATCGCATGCAAGTAATATTTTGCTGAAGGTAATTTAAAAATAGATACAGCAGTATATTGACAGGAACCATTATTGCAAACACCTTTTTTCAAC
>NW_006923333.1:52151-53481 GCF_000298275.1 Orycteropus afer afer | reverse complement strand
AACATTTTAAAGTCTAGAGTAAAGTTATGCAAAAGCGGTAATAATAGTTATTTTAGGGAGGTGGGATTATGGACATTTATTTTTTCTCTGTTTCCAAAATTTTCTATAACATTGGTTATATTAATGAAAGAACAGCTACAATAGGAATAACAAATCCACTTCTCTATCTTATGTAGTTTCTTTGAAAAATACAGTGATTGGGAATGAGGAATGGCAGAATTTAGGCCATGTCTGCTGCAGAGAGTGCATCATCCTCCCCATAAGGATGGAGGGTGCAACCACTAGAATACTTAGCTAGTCCCCATGCCTGTCTGCCGCAGGTTAGGGACCTGACTAATAAATCGCTTTAGTGGGTATTGAAAAACAGGTATCTTGGATTGATATAGCCCTTCTTTTCTCCTCCCCAGTTAACCTTGGGCACACTAACATTATGCTGACCCTGTCAATCTAGAGACTTGCTCCAAGGAAACCCAAGTAACTGAATGAATCCTTGACAGAAATTGTTTTAAAGATCCGCTGTAGAAGTCAGGGGAATGCTGCCTTCATGAGAGTTGGTCATGAAGATCCCAGTGTGTCCTCAGATTGCCTATAACAATAAGATTGTTACGAGTTCTGGTAGCATAGTGCCTAAGGCACTTGACTGCTAACCAGAAGGCTGGCGGTTCAAACCCACCAGCCACTCCTCGGAAGGAAGGTTGGGCAATCCTACTTCCGTAGTGATACTGCCTCGGAAACCCGAGGAGGGGTCGCTATGAGTCGGGGCCGACTCGACAGCAAATAACAACAACAACAACAACAGGGCAGGCCAGCAATCTGGAAACTCAGACAGGATTTGCTGCTTCAGTCTTGAGGCAGAATATTTTCTTCTCAGGGAAACTTCAGATCTTGCTCTTAAGGCCTTCATCTGATCAGATAAGAATCACCCTTAGTATCAAGGGTAATCTCCTTTACTTGAAGTCAACAGATTGTAGATGTTAACCACATCTACAAAATATCTTCATAGCAACACTTAGATCAGTGTTTGATTAAATAACTTGGTAAACCAAAAAACCAAAACAAACTCACTGCCATCAAGTCTATTCTGATTTATAGCAACCCCCTTTGGGTTTCCGGGGTGGTAAATCTTTATGGAAGTAGATTGCCCAGTCTTCCTTCTGCAGAGTGGCTGGTGGGTTTGAACCACCAACCTTCTTGTTAGAAGTCAAATGCTTTAGGCACTACACCACCAGAACTCCTTAAATAACTGGGTATTATAGCCTAGATTGGGAGCTCTGGTAGCATAATGGCTAAGGCACTTGACTGCTAACCAGAAGGCTGGTGGTTCAAACCC
>NW_006923333.1:48026-51466 GCF_000298275.1 Orycteropus afer afer | reverse complement strand
CTGGAAGCAGGCCACACCCCTAGGGAAACTCCCCTTGAGCAGATTGGCCACTCAGAACACAGTCATCCGATCCCATCATGGGAACAACCACACAGAACTAGGGTCCAGCCAAGTTGACACACAGCTCCAACTATCACACCAAGCATGACATCCTTCTCCAGGGAATGGTCTCTTCTGACAACATGACCAAAGTAGGTGAGACGAAGTCTGGGCATTCTCACGTCCAAGGAGCATTCCAGCTGCACTTCCTCCAGGACAGATTTGTTAGTCCTTTTAGCAGTCCATGCTACTCAGCATTCTTCTCCAACACCACAATTCGAAAGCATCAACTCTTCTTTGGTCTTCCTTATTTGTTGTCTAGCTCTCACATGCAGAAGAGGCGATTAAAAATACCATGGTTTCATATATGGCCTAAATTAACATGGAGGATTAACCATAACAGCCACAAAAACAATTTTGTTGCCAAACTTAAAAAATAGAAAGAAAAAAAAAAAGAACCAGAACCCTCACCTCTTGTTTTTCAGAGTCTTTTGAACTGCATATACTACTTACATCTTGTTTTTGAAATGGGGTCATGGGTACACAAATGTTTGTCATATTACTCTTTATACCTTTTTGTATGTCTGAAATATTAATTTTTAAATAATGTTCTCTTGTGTTTTTGGTGAAAGTTTACACAGCAAATTAGGTTCCCATTTGACACTTTCCACACAAATTGTTCAATGAAATTATTTACATTTTTCCCAGTGTCAACATTCTAATTGCATTCTGGTTATTCCATTTCCAGTATTCTAGTTCCCTCCTTGGAAGTGAGAATGGCCAGGCTTCGTCTCATCTACTTTGGTCATGTTGTCAGAAGGGACCATTCCCTGGAGAAAGATATCATGCTTGGTTAAGTGGAGGGTCAGCAAAGAAGGCCTTCAATAAGATGGATTGACACAGTGGCTTTAATAATGAGTTCAGGTATAGCAAGGATTGTGAAGCTGGTATGGGTCCAGGCAGTGTTTCGTTCTGTTGTATATAAGGTCACTGAGTTGGAGCCAACTGGATGGCACCTAACAACAACAACAACAACAGTTTCCCTGCCTCCTTATCTTCTCATCTTTAGAGTAATTATTGACCTCTTGGTCTCATATAGAAAGTTTTTTAATGGCGCACTGTACTCATGGGTAATAATCTTTATTTTGCATGCTAATTCATCATTTCACTAAAAGGTAACCTCAAGGGATAGTTTTGGTTCAAGGTTTAAAGAGTATCTCAAGGTGGTAGTCCCAGGAAATCCTTTAGTCTCAACTGGTCCAGTAAGTTTGGACTTTTTTAAGAATTTGAATTCTGTTTGTTTCATGTTTTTCTCTCAATCTATCAGGGTCTATCTGGCCCTGACCAAAATGGTCTATAGTGGTAGCTTATAGGGGTAGCAACCCCTCCTTGGGTTTCTGAGGCTGTATCTCTGCGGAAGTAGATTGTGTAGTCTTCCTTCTGAGGAGTGGCTGGTGGGTTTGAACCTCCAGCCTTCTGATTAACAGTCAAATGCCTTAGGCATTAAGCCACCAGAGCTCCCTAGTGGTAGCCTGGCACCATCTAATTTTTCTGGTTTCAGTGTAGATGAGACTGTGGCTCATGTACGCTGTTAGCTCTGTAGACTAGTTTTTACTCTGAGACTTTGGTTTCCTTTAAAATATCAATTTTTAAAAGCTTTGAATTATATAGGGCTTTGTTCTGAGAGAGCACATGATATAGTACTGGGTTCATTGCTGTTGTTACTGTTGTTAACTGCTATGAAGTCAGCCCTTCTTCATAGTCCTTGTGTTCAGCATCATAGTAACATGCAAGCCTCCACTGACAGGTGGCTAGTGGTTGCATAGGTGGTGCATTGGCCAGGGACTGAACCAGTGTCTCCTGCATGGAAGGTGAGAGTTGTAGTACTGAACTACCAAAGCCCCTCTACTAGTAGTAGGCTTAATAGATACTTGTTGAATTGAATCAACTTGAATTAGCCCTCCCACACTCATTGCTTAGAAAAAGCAACAGATGCTCTGCTGCTTAGGGAGGTTAGTCTGGTTATGAATACAAATAAGAGCTAATATGGAATAAGGGATGGCCTTTGGCAGCATTCATTTATTCATTAATTTAACAAATATTTATTGAGGACTACTAAGAACTCAGCACCATGCTAGAAGTTGAGAAACCATAGGAGGTACCAGGTAAATACAATTCCATCTTTGGTATTAAGAAATTCAGGGTCTGGTGGAGAGGATGAGCTGCACATACCTTCCTATGATTTAATGGGCTGATTGCCATAGGAGCAGCATGAGTGCAACGACAGCTTCAAGCAGATGTGTACTCTGCCTAGCATATGGATACCAGTGCATGCCTGGAGATCTTAATAGAGGTACTGGACTTGCCGCAGTCTCCACACTGCTACCATTTAAAATGGCAATCAACTTTCATTGCTCCCTAACCTATGGAGGCTTGTTGTTGTTGTTGTTGTTGTTGTTTGCCTTTGAGTTGGCCCTGACTCATAGCGACCCCTCCTTGGCTTGCCGAGGCAGTATCACTACAGAAGTAGATTGCCCAACCTTCCTTCCAAGGAGTGGCTGGTGGGTTTACAGTCTTAGAAACACCCTATGGCGTAGTTTTATTCTGTCCTATTGGGTTGCTGTAAGTCAGAATCAAGTCAATGGCAGTGAGTTATTATTATTATTATCCTGGTCAAGAATTACACCAGTTCTAGTGAATTCCAACCCTGAATCTGTTTCTCCAAGAAGCTGACCCCTGCTAGGATCAACTATTCTGTTTGGAAATGGGAGCTGGCACTCTACACCAAGGTTGGTGGTGTTGAGCACTCAGCATAAAGACCCATGAATTCCATGAAGATGCACATATAGCTTAGAGAAAGAGGTTGGGGCAGAGATGCCCCCCACATTCCATTGACATTTCTCTCATGAATATCACCAATGACGTCACTGTTGGTAAATTCAAAGGACAAATTTCAGCCCTTATCTTTGGTGACCCTTTTCTTTTAGCAGGTAGCATTGGCACTGTTGGGAGCTCTGGTGGCATAGTGCCTAAAATATTTGACTACTAACCAGAAGGCTGGCAGTTCAAACCCACCAGCCACTCCTCCGAAGGAAGGTTGGGTAATCTATCTTCATAGTGATACCGCCTTGGAAACCCAAGGAGGGGTCGCTTTGAGTTGGATCTGACTCAACAACAGTGAGGTTTTTTTTTTTGAGTGGCACTGTTGAGCCATGTCTCCTTCATGAAACACTCTTTTGACTTGCATAATACCACACCCTCTATTGTTGTTGTTGTTACGTGCTGTGGAGTCGGACCCAACTCATAGCGACTCCTCCTTGGGTTTCCAAGGCAGTATCACTAGGAAGTAGATTGCCCAACCTTCCTTCCAAGGAGTGGCTGGTGGGTTTGAACCACCAGCC
>NW_006923333.1:45614-47203 GCF_000298275.1 Orycteropus afer afer | reverse complement strand
TCTGTTACATAGATGAGAAAACTGAAGTTCAGTGACTTGCCCAAGGTTGCATAGCTAGTAAGTGGCAGAGCTAGGATTTGAAACTAGTCATTGTCTGGCTTGAGTCCCTTTTTACCACATGTAGTATCCAGCCTCCAAAATGACCCTCAAGGATCCCTACCTTCTGATATTCACACCCTTGTGCAGTGGCCTCCAACATTGTGCCAAGGTTATTTTATTTTATTTTTATTGTGATTTGGGTGAAAGTTTACAGAGCAAATTTACTTTCCATACAGCAGCTCACATACACTTTGTCTCATGACATTGACTGCAATTTCCCACAATGCAACAGCTCCCTGTACCATGGTTATTATGTGAAACCAATAGCATATGCACAGAAAGTCCTTTCAAAATAAGGTTGTAAAATATGGTTGCTCCCCTCTTGGGCTCTGGCTCTCTTTTTCTCCTGAACCACTTGCTCTGGAGGAACCAAGGTGACATGTTGTGAGCAAACTTATGAAGAGGCCCATGTGGCAGAGAATTGAAGTATCTGACCAACATCTAGTAACTGAGGAGTGCTAACAACTACGTGAGTGAGCTTGGAAATGGATTATCCAGCCCCAGTCGAACTTTGAAATGACTGCCTCAACCAGCAGCCAGATTGCAACCTGGCCAGAACTACCTAGATATCTCTTCTTCTACACTCCTGAACTTTAGATACTATGTGAGATGATAAATGTTTGCTTTTTTAACTTATTTTGGAGAAATTTGTTACTCAGCAATAGATCACTAATACATCACTCTAGTCTATTTCCTCAAGCTTTTTTTAATTCATTCATTCATTCAACCAACCAATAACTATTTAATGAGTATTAAATATATGCCAGGCACTATGTGAAGTGCTGAAAACTACTTCTGTCTCCCTTTATAACAGCAATGAAGAACTATCCCTCAGTCCCAAAAGGCAACATGAGTTTTCATGTTTCTATAATGCCTGAGTTGTACTTTGCCTCTTTCTTAGCCTGTAAACCTCTTTTCCTCAAAATTGTGTTCCTGTATTGCCTCCAGTCTGAGTTACAAACTCCCTCGTTGTGTACTATTAGCACTCTGTGCACACCTCTCTCATAGCATTTACCTCACCATGTTATCATAGACTCCTTGTCCAACCAAACTGGCCTCCTTGAAGGAGGAACTGTGTCTTACTCATCTACTCATTCCCAGGGTCTGCTTAAGCATTAGTAGAATGAATGAACTCCCACAAACCCATTGCCATCAAGTTGATTCTGACTCATAGTGACCCTATAGGACAGAGCAGAACTGCCCCATAGAGTTCTTAAGGCTGTAATCATCATGGAAGCAGACTATCACATCTTTCTTTTGTGGAACGGCTGGTGGGTTTGAAATTACAACTTTTCAGTTAGCAGCCAAGTGCTTAACCACAGCACCACCAGAGCTCTTATGAATGAACTAGTGGGTGAAAGAATGGAAGCTGCATGGAGGGCAGAGATCGTCATCTTCTTTGTTCACTGATATATCCCAAATACCTAGCACAGTGCCTGGCACTTAGTAGCTGCTCAATAAGTATCTGTTGAATGTTGCAGATACTTCAG
>NW_006923333.1:43557-45239 GCF_000298275.1 Orycteropus afer afer | reverse complement strand
ATCTACTTCTGTAGTGATACCACCTCAGAAACCCAAGGAGGGGTTGCTATGAGTTGGTCCAACTCGACGGCACATAACAACAACAACAATCCCTCTTTAGGAAATGCCCAATGTTCTAGACTGTTCATCCCATCTTACCTCCTTTAAAAAACTGTGTTCTTTTCAGAAAAGGGCCTAATTTTAATATGTAAAACTCAAACTCTGCTTAAGCATTAGTAGAATGAATGAACTCCCTATTGACTCAATTCCGACTCATAGCAACTCCCATTGGGTTTCCAAGGCTGTAAATCTTCATGGAAGCAGACTGCCTCATATTTCTTTTGCAGAGAAGCTGGTGGGTTTGAACCACAAATCTTTTGGTTAGCAGCTGTGGTAGTTAAGTATGTGTGTCAACTTGGCTGGGCTTGGTTGAGTGGCTGGGCAGCTGGATGTAGTTATTCCCCATGGTGAGATTGGTAATTAACTCCATGGTGGAATCTACTGGAGGGATATGGTCTGCTTCCAGTATATAAGAAACAACTTTGAGGAAGGTCTCCAGCTGATGGCACGCTTGAACCTTGCATGTAGCTGAGTCATTGTTCAGCAGCCTACCATGTTGCCCTGCTGATCTTGGGACTTTTAATAGACTTAATGGACTGCTATGTGGTTTGGTAATATTGGGACTGTGCCTTTTCACTTGTCGACCTTGGGTTTGTCAGCCTCAGCAGCTAGCAGCTGCCTGAGTGAAGAGATGCCTCTAGCTTCAGCGGGCTGGGAGCCAGAGGCAGAGCTGAAGCCCAAGGTCAAGGGACTTTCACCCAGCCCCTAGAGCCTGGCACCTGGACTCAGACTTCTAATCTCCAAAACTGTAAGAGAATAAACTCCTGTTTGTTAAAGCCATCCCATTTGTAGTATTTTCTGTTAGAGCAGCACAGAGATAACAAAAACAGCAGCCAAATGCTTTAAACTACTATACCACCTGAGCTCCTTTAATATGTAAAGAGTCAAAAAGGAAAAGATCAACAACACAATGGAAAAATGGGCAAAGGACATGACCAGAGTATCCATAGAAAATGAAATTAAAACAGTCCTTAAACGTATAAGAAGGTCCTCAACCTCATTCATAATAAATGTGAATGAAATCTACTTACATATTACTTCCTGCCTACTTTATATGCAAAAATTTGAAAGTTTGACAACACTGTTATAAAGTAGTAGGGGAATGAGCACTCTCGTGCATGGCTGTGGGAATACAAAATGCTATAATTTCCATAAAGGGCAATTAGACTACATGTATCAATATTTTAAACTTATTTACTGCTCTGGGTATTTATCTTACAGACATGGGCCTTCACACTCATGAAACAACTCATGTATGAGATTACTCATTGCAGTATTAGTTAAAATAGTGAAAGGATAGAAACAATCCACATGTCCACCTACAGGGAATTGGATTACTATGGTAAATCCACACAATGTAGTCTCATGCAGAAGAAAGAAGGACTGACCTATAAGTTTATGTGAATGATCAGAATTCCCAGGTTTATAGTAGAGCTGACAAGGGGCAAGGTTGTTGTCACTGCTTGGTCACAGCCAGCTACCCAGAGTGACCGAGTAGTTGAACCTGCGGGCTTGGGACCATAGTCGCAGGGGACATCAAGCTCAATTGCCATAACATACTATACAAAACATTGTTCCACCTC
>NW_006923333.1:12938-13781 GCF_000298275.1 Orycteropus afer afer | reverse complement strand
GTTGAGGGGCTTTCACCCAGCCCCTAGAGCCTGGCACTTTGAACTTAGACTTAAAGCCTCCAAATTGTAAGAATAAACTCCTATTTCTTAAGGCCATCCCATTTGCGGTATATTCTTATTAGAGCAGTACTACGTAACCAGAACAGTCGCTATGATTCTGGTCAGACTCCACAGCACATAACAACAACAGAGTAAACAAAGGACTATTTGCTCACAGACACAAACTACAGTCCCTCTTAACATTATTGTTTCTATTTCCTAACCTCCATGTTGATCAAGGCATTCCTCTTGAATCAAGCCAAGCAAACACTCTTGACAAACATCTTTTAAAAACTATTCTTCGCATGAGCTAACATCTTGACCCTTGCTCTTTTGGGCTTACAAACAGTGAAACTTTCACAAGAAGCTAAATTGTCTTTTCAGAGCAGCAGAACCAAAGATTGAAGCCAAGCTGCTGTTTAATTTAAAATGGAGTTTAATTTAGATCTGGGGCAGCCATTTTAGTCATGCCAATTACCTTGGTTTTCAGGTTGACTTATACAACATAAAAAAATAAGTTGTGATTCTATACACTAGCAATGAACAATATAAAAAGGAAATTAAGGAAACCATTCCTTTTACCATAGCATCTAAAAGAATAGAATACCCAGGAATAAATTTAACCAGGGAGATGGAAGACTTGTACATGAAAAGTATAAAACTTTGCAGAAATGGCAACCATAAAAGAGCAGGAGTGGCAATATTAATTTCTGGTAAAAGTGACTTTAAGACAAAAACCACCATAAGAGACAAAGAAGGACATTGTGTAATGATTAAAGGATCAATTGAACAAGAGGACATAAC
>NW_006923333.1:9541-11507 GCF_000298275.1 Orycteropus afer afer | reverse complement strand
TCCTGAAATGGATGAAGATCGACCAGTTCTTTTTGGTACAGTGACTCTGTGTATTCCTTCCATCTTCTTTTGATGTTCCCTGCATCATTCAATGTTTTGCCCTTAGAATCTTTCAATATTGCAACTCGAGGCTTAAATTTTTTCCTCAATTCTTTCAGGAAGTGGGTTAACCATGAGAAAAAAAGAAGAAAAAAAAATTGCAACCAGGAACAGGGAAAAGAAAAAAGCTGAAAACTAGGACCTGAGAGGGGAAGAATAAAGAATAATAGTAAAAAGGACAAAAGTATTAATAATATTTGTACTTTTAAAACAGACAAAAGCAAGCAAACTAAAAACCATAAAAAAAGAAAGAGAGAAAAAAAAAAACCAGGGGAGGGCAGGGCAGGGCACCCAGGCTTCGTCCTAGCACACAGAGTGGGATGGAGTTCCTGCGGGCCCAGAAGGTGGGTGGGAGTGAAGGGTGGTTGAACCTCTGTTCACCAAGTGGGTGTGGGGTATAAGAGTAACAAGGGGAATGTCGCACATTTTCAGTCATCCAGGTCCAGGTCTCGAGTGTCCTTGGGGTTACTCGGATAACAGTCATAGCAGGAGACTTTAATACACCACTTTCAATCACAGATAGAACAACTGGAAGGAAACTCACCAAAGACACAAAAAACTCAACAATCCAACCCACCAACTTGACCTTACAGACATCTACAGAGCACTTCACCCAACAACAACAAAATATACATTCTTTTCCAGTACACATGGAACATTCCCCAGTATAGACCATATGTTAGGCCACAAAGCATGCCTCAATGAATTTAAAAACACTGAAATTCTGCAAAGCATCTTCTCAGATCAGAATGCTATAAAATTAGAAATCAACACTAGGAAGATGAACAAAGAGCAAACACATGGAAACTGAACAATACCCTCCTTAAGAATGACTGGGTAACAGAAGAAATAAAAAATGAAATTAAAAAATTCCTTATATCAAATGAGAATGAAAACATAACATACCAAAATCTTTGGGACACTGCAAAAGCAGTGATGAGGGGCCAATTTATAGCAATAAATGCACACATCAAAAAAAAAAAAAAGAAAAAAGACCCAAAATCAACACCTTTCCTAACATCTCCAATAATGGGGAAAAGAGCAGCAAAAAAAGTGTACAGTCACCAGAAGAAAAGAATAATAAATATTCAAGCAAAAATAAATGAAACAGAAACTAGAAAGATTATAGAAAAACTGAATAAGACTAGAAGTTGGTTCTTTGAAAAGATTAATAAAATTGACAAACCACTGGCAAATTTAACAAAGGAAAATAGGGAGAGAGTACAAATAACATGAATAAGAAATAAATTGGGCGACACTACAACAGAACCAACAGAAATTAAAAGTACAATATCAGCATACTATGAAGAACTATACTCCAACACATTTCAAAATCCAGAAAAGTGAAAAGAGAACCTACAGATTGGGGAAAAATATTCAGCAAAAACATATCTGACAAGGGACTTATCTCTAGAATTTATAGTAAACTCCATCACCTCAACAACAAAAAGATTAAAAAATGGGCAGAAGACATGAATAGACACTTCACCAAAGAGAATATTCAGGCAGCCAGCAAGTACATGAAGAAATGCTCATGATCATTAGCCATTAGAGAGATGCAAATTAAAACAACAAGATACCCCAGTACTAATGGCAAAGTTCAACAAGACAGAAAGTAACAAATTCTGGTGAAGATGTGGAAAGATTGGGACTCTCATCCACTGCTGGTGGGACTGAAAAATGATACAACCACTGTGGAAAGTAGTATGGTGATTCCTTAAAAAGCTAGAATTAGAAATACCATTTGACCCAGCAATTCCATTACTAAGTATATATCCTAAAGAAGTGAGAGCCAGGACAAGAACAGATATATGCACACCCATGTTTTGCAGCACTATTCACAATAGCCAAAAGATGGAAACAACCT
>NW_006923333.1:7176-7741 GCF_000298275.1 Orycteropus afer afer | reverse complement strand
AGCATCAAAAGAAGATGGAAAGATTACACAGAGTCACTGTACTAAAAAAAAAATTGGTTGACATTCAACCACTTCAGAAGATAGCATATGATCAACAACTGATGGTATTGAAGGAAGAAGTCCAAGCTGCACTGAAGGCATTGGCAAAAAATGAGGAAGTTTTCAGGAACTGGAATACCAATTGAGATGGTTCAAAAAACAGATACAATGCTGAAAGTGCTCACTCATCTATGCTGATAAATTTGGAAGACAGCTACTTAGCCAACCACAATAAGCGATCCATATTTGTGCCCATTCCAAAGAAAGATCATCCAACAGAATATGGATTATCAAACAATATCATTAATATCACGTGCAAGTACTAGCAGCAAAGTTCAAGACAGAAAACAACAAATGCTGGCGAGGATGTGGAGAGATTGAGACTCTCCTACACTGCTGGTGGGACTGTAAAATGGAACAACCACTGTGGAAAGCAGTATGGCGGTTCCTTAAAAAGTTGGAAATAGAAATACCATTTGACCCAGTCATTCCATTACTAGGTATATATCCTAAAGAAGTGAGAGCC
>NW_006923333.1:6288-7076 GCF_000298275.1 Orycteropus afer afer | reverse complement strand
TTCCTTAAAAAGTTGGAAATAGAAATACCATTTGACCCAGTCATTCCATTACTAGGTATATATCCTAAAGAAGTGAGAGCCATGACATGAACAGACATATGCACACCTATGTTCATCGCAGCACTATTTACAATAGCCAAAAGATGGAAATAACCTAGGTGTCCATCAGCTAAGGAGTGGATAACCAAACTACGGTACATATACACAATGGAATACTATACAATGCTAAAAAATAATGTAGAATCTGCAAAACACCGCATAACATGGGTGAACTTGGAGGACATTATGCTAAGTGAAATAAGTCAATCACAGAAGGACAAATATTGTATTAGGCCGTTATCATAAAAGTAAAGGAATGGTTTATATATGGAAGGAAATTTTCTTTGTTGGTTACCAGGAGTAGGAGGGGAGGGGAGGGAACACTGTTAGATAGGTAGAGATAAGTATTGATTTGAGTGAAGAGGAGGGCAATGTACCATATGTGAGTGATCAACATGGTGGCATTGAGGAAGATGAAGACATAGAGAGATACATGGGAGGTGCAGACAACAAAGATGAACCTGTTTGCGCATACAGTACTGTGTTGTCAGTGAAAGCAAACACGAGTATATGGGTGGATAGATGGGTTGGCAGGCTGAACTATTAGGTATGTCTATGCGGCAGGGAGTGTACCCAAGACCGTGTATAGGGTTGGCAGACAATGGTTCTACAAGTGTATTTGTGTGTTCTGTAAGAATTCCCAGGTGTATAGTAGAGCTGACAAGGGATAAGGTTGTAGTCACTTGTTG
>NW_006923333.1:4050-5133 GCF_000298275.1 Orycteropus afer afer | reverse complement strand
AATATCATGTGCAAGCAAAACTTTGCTGAAGATAATTCAAAAACAGTTGCAGCAATATATCAATAGGTAACTTCCAGAAATTCAGGCCAGATTCAGAAGATGATGTGGAATGAGGGATATCATTGCTGATATCAGATGGATATTGGCTGAAAGCAGAGAATACAAGAAAGATGTTTACCTGTATTTTTATTGACTATGCAAAAGAATTTGACTTTGTGGATCATGACAAATTATGGATAACATTGTGAAGATTGGGAATTCCAAAACACTTAATTGTGCTCATGAGGAACATGTATATAGACCAAGAGACAGTCATTCAAACAGAACAAGGGGATAGTCCTTGTTTTAACATCAGGAAAGGTGTGCATCAGTGTTGTATTTTTTCAATGTACTTACTCAATATGTATGCTGAGCAGATAATCTGAGAAGATGGACTCTATGAAGAATAATGCAACATCAGGATTGGAGGAAGACTCATTAACAACCTACAATATGCAGATGACACATCCTTGCTTGCTGAAAGCAAAGAGGACTTGAAGCAACTACTGTTGAAGACAAAAGACTATAGCCTTCAGTATTGCTTATACTTCAACATAAAGAGAACAAAAATCCTCACAATTGGACCAGTAAGCAACATCATGATAAACAGAGAAAAGATTGGTGCTGCCAAGGATTTCATTTTATTTGGATCCACAATCGACACCTACGGAAGCAGCAGTCAAGAAATCAAAGGATGTATTGCAACAGGAAAATCTGCTGCAAAAGAGCTTTAAAGTATTAAAAAACAAAGATGTCGTTTTGAGGACTAAGGTGTGCCTAACCCAATACCCAAGCCATGGTATTTTCAATTGCATCATATGCATGCAACAGTTGGACAGTGAATAAGGAAGCCCAAAGAAGAATTGATGCTTTTGAATTATAGTGTCAGCAAAGAATATTTAATAGACCATGGACTGCCAGAAGAATAAACAAATCTGTCTTGGAAGAAGTATAGCCAGAATGCTTCTTAGAAGTGAGAATGTAAGACTTTGTCTCATGTACTTTGAACATGTTATCAGGTGGGACCAGTCCCTGGAGAAGGAC
>NW_006923333.1:0-1920 GCF_000298275.1 Orycteropus afer afer | reverse complement strand
TTGAAGATTTTTATCAACTTCTGCAGTCTGAAATTGACTGAACATGCAATCAAGATATGTTGCTTATCACTGGTGATTGGAATGCAAAAGTTGGAAACAAAGAAGAATCACTGGTAGTCAGAAAATTTGACCTTGGGGACAGAATAACACTGGAGATTGCATGATAGAATTTTGCAAAATGAACGACTTATTCATTGCAAATACCTTTTCCAACAACACAAACGGTGGCTATACACGTGTACTTCACCAGATGGAGCGCACAGGAATCAGATCGACTACATCTGTGGCAAGAGGAGATGAAAAAGCTCAATATCTTCAGCCAAAACCAGGCTAGGATCTTATTGCGGAACAGACCATCAACTGCTCATTGCTTGGTTCTGCAGTTGACGTCAATGGAAGCAGCAGTCAGGACATCAGACGACATATAGCACTGGGCAAATCGGCTGCAAAGGACCTGTTTCAAGTGCTGAAGAGCAAAGATGTCTCCTTGAGGACTAAGGTGCTCCTGACACAAGCCATGGTATTTTCAATCACCTCATATGCATATGAAAGCTGGACAATGAATAAAGAAGACAGAAGAAGAATTGATGCTTTTGAGCTGTGGTGTTGGTGAAGAATGCTGAAAGTACCATGGACTGCTAAAAGAACTAACAAAGGACTTGAATACTTTTTTCTTCAAAGAACATGTATAAATGGCCAATAAGCACATGAAAAGATGCTCATCTTATTAGACATTAAGGAACTGCAGAGCAAATCCTCTGTTGAACCACTTCACATCTACCGATAGTTTGTTAAGTGTCATGGAGTCAATTTTGACTCATTGCAACCCCATATGACAGAGTAGAACTGCCCCCATAGGGTTCTGTAGGCTGGAATCTTTATGGGACCAGATTGCCAGGTCTTTTTCCCATGGAGTCGCTGGGTATGTTTGAACTACCAATATTTCAGTTAGCAGTTGAGTGCTTAACCATTACTCCACAGGGGATCCTTTCACATGTATTGCAACCAAATGCAACCATTGCCGTGGAGTCGGACCCGACCCATAGCGACCCCTCCTTGGGTTTCTGAGGCAGTATCACTACAGAAGTAGATTGCCCAACCTTCCTTCCGGGAAGGCTATAATCAAGAAAACAGAAAATAACAAGCAGTGGCAAGGATCTGGAGAAATTTCTCACCCATCACTTGTAGGAATGTAAAATGGTGTAGCTGCTGTGGAAAAAAGTTTGGTGGTTCCCAAAATAGTTCAGTATAGAATTATCATATGACCCAGCAATTCCATCCCTAGATATATACTCAAAAATAATGAAAGCAGGGACCTAAACAGATACTTACAGACCAATGTTCATTGCAACATTATTCACAAAATGCTAAAAGGTGGAAACAACCCAACTGTCCATCAACAAATGAATGAATAAACAAAATATGATATATACATACAATGTAATATTATTCAATCATAAAGAGAAATGAACTTCTGATGCATGCTACATGCTATGACATGGAAATTATTATACTGAGTGAAATTAATCAGGCACAAATGGACAAATATTATATGATCCCTCTTATATGAAACACATAAGATAGGCAAATGCATAGAGACAAGTTTATTAGTGGGAGCCAGGGGCTGTGGGATGAGAAAGAAGGGAGTTAAGCTCTTTAAGCTTAGAAAGAACTGAATATCTGTTAAGAGTGTTAAAAATCTTACAGAAATAGTGGTGATGTTTGCAAAATATGGTTAATGAAATTCATGTCACTGAATTGCACTCTTTCTATTATTATTATGTGGGTGAAGATTTACAGAGCAAATTCACTTTCCATACGGCAGTTCACATATACTTTGTCTCATGTCATTGACCACAGTTTACCACAATGCAACAGCTCCCCTCCCACTTCCTCCCCGTAGTTACCTCTTCCCAGTGT
>NW_006923332.1:51439-51994 GCF_000298275.1 Orycteropus afer afer | reverse complement strand
AAATAAGGAAAGAATTCTGAGGTTGCATTGTGGTGTTGCTGTTGTTGTGTCGTTTGGTGCCATCCGTTTGGCTCCGACTCCTAGCAAGGAGAAGAATAACTGTCAGGTTGGTCACCATCCTCACAATCCTTGTACTTGAGTCCATAGCAGCACCTGCTTTGTCAATCCATTCTCTTGAGGGACTTACCCTTTTTTCACTGACCCTCCCCCATCCCAAGACTGATATCGTTCTCCAGGAAAAGGCCTCTTCTGAAAAGATGATCAAAGAATTTGAGACCAACCATGGCCGTTCTCACTGACAAGGAGCTTTAAGGCTGCACTTCTCCTGGGGCCGACTGGGTCGTTGTTTGGCCCTCCGTGGTATTTCCAGTATTCTTCACTAACAAGGCAGCAACTCCTCTTCGGTTTCCTCTCTTCATTGTCCGTCTCTCACGTGCATATGAAATGTGTCAATATGCCACGGCATGGACTGGACACGCCCTAGTCTTCCACGTGACGTCTTTGCTCTTCCACACTTTCAGGAGGTCTTCTGCAGCAGTTTGGACCCTTGCAAGA
>NW_006923332.1:16410-17070 GCF_000298275.1 Orycteropus afer afer | reverse complement strand
TCACTGACTCTGACTTAGCCACATTCATGCTCTAACTTGAATCCCAGAGAGTGTCCTAACTCTGGAATAGGATTGATCGCTCAACCCCAGGTCTGACTTTTCAAAAGAACATCGCCTGTCTGTCTCTGCAGCCACCCCTGGGCAGTTTAAAACCTCCAGATTTTCAGCAAGGAGCCCAGTGCCTAGGGCTAGTAGTACCTAAGAACTCTATCTGTCCTCAGTTGGACTGGAAAATAACCCCCAGTTTTCTCTCAGCTTCCCCAGAACTCCTGGACATCCTGGAAGAGTCTTTCCCTCCACAAGGAACAAAATGCTTTTTCTGGATGTAAGAATGCTTCCTCCTGTTACAATACAACTTTTGAACTCAGAGATGTTGGTGGAGACAGAGAATCTTAAAAAAGAGAGAGACTCCCGGGGAAACTGCAAGATGGAGAAGACTCCCCAGGCTATAGCCAGAAACCTGCCCTTAAACCACATCTGCACCTGCCCCTGGGTCTGAATCCTGAGCTTAGTGTGTCCGGAGCGCCCCCTGCTGCCCGTCCCTACGCCTGCAGTGAAGGTTTCTGTCTGGGCTCACACTGACTCCCCCGCACTGTGCCTTTCACACAGTAATACACGGCCGTGTCCTCGACTTTCAGACTGTTCATTTGCAGATCCAGC
>NW_006923332.1:11798-14921 GCF_000298275.1 Orycteropus afer afer | reverse complement strand
CACCTGGAAAAATTCAAAGGAAAGGATTCTCTCAGATTGGAGAACCACAGAACCACAGCCAATCAGAAATTCAGTAACAGGGAATCACTACAGAAATCTGAGGTCTGGTGCCCATCCTAAAAAAACATACTTCCACTGGCACGGCACTTCCATGGCAACAGTAAATTCAGAATGAAGCCCCAAATAGATCCACACAAACCTCCACAAAAGATCTCCATATAAGTAATGATATCAATGCCACTAACAATACCAGGAGCTCTGGTTGCATAGTGCCTAAGGCACTTGACGGCTAACCAGAAGGCTGGTGACTCAAATCCACTAGCCACTCCTCAGAAGAAATTTTGGGCAAACTACTTCCATGGTGATATTGCCTCGGAAACTCAAGAAGGGGTTGCTATGAGTCAGGGCCAACTCGATGGAACATAACAACGACACTAATACAAAAATTGAATACACTCTATAATGTGCTTGACCTTTAACAACTAAAAGTTTAACTTACATTAAAGAACAAGAAAATAGTCATACTGGACAAATTATGAAGATGTGATTTACATGTAACCCAGATGTTAGGTGATAGTCTATCTCTCAAATGTAACAGGGTGTGAAAAATAGCATCACCATATTAGAGGCTCTATAGTGAATGGTAAACTGACAACTGGATCAGACAGGCATCTTCAGGAGAGTGACAGTGTGAGGCCTGAGAGATCTTTAACAAGAAGCCTTTAATATGGAGAGTAACACGTCCCATGCTAAGTCCTAATGGCCATTAGTGTGGAGATTAACACGTCCCATGCTGAGTCCTGATGCCTCCCGGTAGATCTTCTAACCAGAAGCCTTTAGTATGGAGATTAACATGTCCCATGCCTCAGGCCTTTTTTTTCCCAGAGATCTGCCCGACCACAAAGAAGTCTCTCACCCATATTTGAAGGCTCCGACAGGTCTCACCTCCCCCTGGATTTTGCACGTATCCATCCCCCGGATTTTGCACATATCCATCCCCCGGATTTCGCACGTATCAGAGAGTTCTGCCTGGTTTCACCCCCCACCCCCCGGATTTCGCACATATCAGAGAGTTCTGCTCGGCTCCAAAAAGTCTTTTGCTCTCCTTTGAAGCTGGGAGATTCCAACCCGCACCCCAACTTCCCAAACCCCTGCCCTAAAAACCATTCATCTACTCCACCCTATATTTTTTCCTGTAAAAATACGATAATAAAAGAGCATGGGGTCTTTTGCTTAGGCCACTACGTTGGCAAGAGCAGGGACCCTAACTCGAGTTAGAAAATAAACTTTCCTTTTGTTATTACATTATTGTGTCTGTGGTGGCTTCTTCGTACCGACATCATTCCTTACCGGACTCAGGCCCAACATTTGGTGCTTTGGCCGGGAAGGAAAAATTTGGAAGGAGTGAAGTTGCCTGATATAGTAGGAGAGTTTCAGGAGGCCAGCTGCACTAGAATTCATCCTTTACATGGGACACTAGTCCATCAGGAAAGGCTGGAAACTGGCGGACGTGCCAGATCAGGAATCCAGCGGACGTGCCAGATGAGTGGGGGAAGGAGCCCTTCCCCAAACGCACAGGCAGGCTGTGGGCACTTTTTGGTAAGAATAGCCCACTTCAGGAGAGGGGCAGAGGCACCTCCTGGATACTTGTGCTGTCTTTTTTGGTGTCTCTTGTTGTGTTGCCACTTGTCTCTTATTCGTTCTGTGTTTTCTTAAAGGGGGTTGAGATGGGACAGAAACAGACTACCCCTCTGTCCCTGATGGTTGAACATTTTTCAGAGTTTAAAACCAGAGGATCTAATTTGTCTGTAATAATTAAGAAAAATAAACTAATAACTTTTTGCTCTTTAGCATGGCCTTGTCTTGAGGTGGGATGGCCCCCAGAAGGCTCACTGGATGGAAAGGTGATCACAGCCGTATTCGACTGAGTCCAAGTGCCAGGCCCCCGTGGGCACCTGGACCAATTTCCTTATGTTTTAGTGTAGCAAGATATAGTGACTAACCCGCCCCCATGGCTAAAACCTTTTCTTCCGAATCTCTCTGTTAAGGTGTTAACATCCTCACTCAGGACTAGTGAAAAGGAGAAACCGAGATGACCTGGGTCCTGAGCTGCTGTTCCACTGGTTTTGCCTGATTCTCAGGCTCATCCCAATCTTATGGATCTAGAAAGCAGCGTGTCTCCACCTCTTTATGCCCCTCCGCCACCTTCCCACCCTCTCCAGGGTCCACAAGTATCTGGAGGGAATGGAGCGAGTGCTCCAAGCACACCACCCATCATTACGGGCTCAGCCTCCAGTCTCTGCCCACACCACAGGGGCTCCCAGGAGGCTGAAGCTCTATCGTCTACTTTCCAGGTGCTGCCTCTCAGAGCGATAGGCCCGCCCCGTGAGGACAGAAACAGAACCTGGCAGTACTGGCCGTTTTCAACATCAGACCTGTATAACTGGAAAGCACAGAATGCCCCCGTTTCTGAAAACCCCCAAAGCCTAATTAATTTGTTAGATTCGATATTGTTTACTCATAACCCCACTTGGGTTGATTGTCAGCAACTATTGCAGGTTTTGTTCACCACTGAAGGAAAAGAAAGGATCTTGACCGAGGCCAGGAAGAATGTGCCGGGGGATAATGGGCAGCTGACGACGCTTCAGAATTTAATTGACGCTGGGTTCCCGTTATCTCCTCCCAGTTGGGAATTTGAACAAATATAAGGCAGGGAGCGTCTCCAAAAGTACTGCCAGAATCTAATGGCCAGTCTCTGAGCAGCGGCAAGGAAGCCAACTAATTTGGCCAAAGTAAACTTAGGCAGAGGCCAACAGAAATCCCTGTAGCATATCTAGAGAGGTTGATGGAAACGTTTAGACTATATACTCCCATGGAACCGCAAGCCAATGAGAGTAGAGCAGCAGTGATCCTATCCTTTGTAAATCAAGCAGCCCCTGATATCAGAAGAAAACTTCAGAAGATACATAGATTATGTGAGCAGACCCTACAGGACCTAATGAAAGTAGCAGAAAAGGTGTATAATACTAGAGAAATCCAAGAAGAAAGGGAGGAGAGAATATGGAGGGAGGAAAGGGAATTCCAAGCTAAAGAAAATAAACAAAATCAGAGGGAGTTAGCAAA
>NW_006923332.1:9764-11253 GCF_000298275.1 Orycteropus afer afer | reverse complement strand
CTGTTAGGAAGAGACTTATTATCCAAAGCCCAAGCCCATATATTCTTTCACAAAAACTGTGTCCAGGTTACCGATGGGGAAGGCTCCCCCCTACTGGTCCTGATGGTCGCCTCACACAATGAATACCACTTGTATAAAGCTGTAGAAGACCAATGTGAAGGCTTAACGGATATGGCTCCATGGCTGGAAGACTTTCCCCAAGCCTGGGCAGAAACTGCAGGAATTGGATTAGCGAAACACCGACCACCCACTATTGTGAACTTAAAACCCTTTGCCGTACCGGTAAGAGTCCGACAGTATCCCATGCCCAGGGAAGCCTGGGAAGGCATACAACCCCATATCCAGAAACTGTTATGGGAAGGGGTACTAAAGAGTTGACGGTCTGCATGGAATACACCTCTCCTCCCAGTAAAGAAACCAGGGGGAGAGTACAGACCGGTGCAGGATCTGAGAGAGGTAAATCGCCGAGTTGAAGACATACATCTCACAGTCCCTAACCCTTAGACGCTTCTCAGCAATCTTCCTCCAGATCATGTGTGGTATACTACCCTGTACTTGAAGGATCCTTTTTTAGGCTGCCCCTAGCCCCGCAGAGTCAAGACATTCTTGCCTTAAAATGGGCTGACAAAACGGATAAAATCCTTGGCCAGCTGACCTGGACAAGATTGGTCCAAGGGTTCAATCACTCACCCACTTTGTTTAACAAAGCCTTGAGTGATGACTTACGTGAGTACCAGAGTCAAAACCCACGAGTAATTTTACTACAATATGTAGATGACTTGTTAATAGCAGTCCCCGACCGGGCAGAGTGCCTCGAAGCAACCAGGAAATTGCTCACCACTCTGGGAGAACTGGGATATCGAGCTAGTGCCAAAAAAGCTCAGATAGCTAAGCCATAAGTCACTTATTTGGGGTATAAGTTGAGAAGCTGGGAAGAGGTGGCTCACTGAAGCCACGAAACATACGATCCTACAGATTCCCCGACCCACAAGCCTGAGACAGATGAGAGGATTTCTAGGAACAGTAGGTTATTGCCGGCTGTGGATTATAGATTTTGCCACAAAGGCGAAGTCACTCTATGAGCTCAGCAGGGAAGGGTCGGAGTGGGACTGGACTCCTGAGAGGGACTCAGCGTTTAAAGAACTTAAAGAAGCACTCCTTAAAGCCCCAGCATTAACATTACCTGGCCCCACTAAACCATTTCATCTGTTTGTTGATGAGAGAAAAGGAATAGCCAAGGGGGTCCTAATACAACAGCAGGGGCCATGGAAGAGACCAGTAGCATACCTCTCAAAGAAATTGGATCTAGTAGCGGCAGGATGGCCCCCTTGCTTGAGAATTATTGCTGCCACCGCTCTGCTAGTTAGAGATGCAGATAAGTTAACCCATGGACAGACTTTGAAAGTAACCACTCCCCATGCCATTGAAGGAGTACTCAAACAGCCTCCGGGGAAATGGATAACCAACATCAGATTAACTCATTATCAGA
>NW_006923332.1:7062-8279 GCF_000298275.1 Orycteropus afer afer | reverse complement strand
TATTATTTCCAACCTGGAAAAATGTCCCAATGACTTGTCAAAAGATTTAATCTTGGAGATGAAAACTCTCCAAATAATTCAGAGGGAATTATGGCCCAAACTCCGAGCCATGTATGAAGGTCCCCTTAGTGAACAAGGAATTGACCACGGGTTTGAACTGGGAGATTGGGTATGGGTAAAGAGAGACCAGCAAAAAACACTGGAACTGAAATGGAGGGGACCATATGTTGTTGTTCTTGTGACCCCCACTGCTGTTAAGGTAGACGGAATCAGTGCCTGGATACACCACTCCCATATCAGGAGAGCTAACCAGATGGAACAGCAGTCTGCATGAGCAAATTGGAAAGTGTGCTCCGATCCTGAATACCCGCTGAAAATCAAGTTAATGCAGCACCATGGAGATTAGAGCCCTTCTCATCATCACCCTGAGTTTCCACCTCATCGCGATAAGTACCGCGACTCACCAACCCTATAAAGTCACTTGGCGAATTTGCAATGGACAGACTCACGAGACCTTAAATTCCACCACATTCACCACCCCCCTTAATGTATGGTGGCCTGATTTTTTTTTTCCCCCTTGGACAAGCTACAGAATGTGAGTGGGACAAATGCCATATCAGAGCTATGGGTTTTTATGCTTGCCCAGGGTATGAAAGAAATAGCCAGCAATGTGGGGGGCTCCCTTGGCATTACTGCAAAAGTTGGAGCTGTGTAACTTCTAATGATGGGAACGGGAAGTGGGAGGTGAATGCCAATGATTACGTAAAATTCTCCTTTGCTGACAGCCCAGCCAGATGTAGATCCCAAACTTCAAATGGAGAAACGTACGAGCAGATAAAGGTTACATTCACTGAACAAGGAAAAAAGGAATTAACGAAGTGGAAGTCAGAACTCAATTGGGGCATTCGAGTTTATGCATACCCTTACCCATCTGGGGAGATAACTATTTTACAGGAAGTAGAGCTCTTAGATGCCGGGTCTGTAGGTACAAATGAAGTGTTAAAACCCCCGGGAAAAGAAATCCCACCCTCTACAAGAAAGGCTTTGAAAGAACCGAGGACTGTAACCTCTGATGTTACAGTAAGAGTCCCCCATACGACTCCGAGGGTCCAAGCCAATCCTCAGGACATAGACGCTCTTTGGAATTTAATGCTAGCAGCCTACCAAACACTTAACCATACTAGTCCTAACCTGACTCAAGCCTGTTGGCTCTGTTA
>NW_006923332.1:4490-5140 GCF_000298275.1 Orycteropus afer afer | reverse complement strand
CTCATTTTTACAACAGAGAGTGTTTCATGGTGCATTTCATCAAAAGTGTTTGGGTATGAACTTCTGAATGCCTCATGAGGGCAGGAGATGGACGTGGACCCCATGGCAGGTGGAGGAAGGAAGGGAGACGAGATGCCTGCTGTACTTGGGACCCTGAGGTGCACTTCCCTCACATTCTGGCACTGGAATCACAGGAGTATGGAGGAAACGATGGAAGCCATTTGCTGGTCACAGATACAGAGGTGGAATTAATAAAATAACATCCTGAATACTGTCATGAGGCACGCCTTGGCAAATAGAGGCAATTTCTCTGCTGTTTAAGAAACAGCTATTTCGTTGTGCACATGGATTATGCAAGCCCTGTAGGCAAATCCCTCCATTCTCCCTAGCGAGGTTTCTGTCTGAGCTGCTGCACACTCCCAGCCTCACAGAGCCCTGTTCTGGCCTCTCAGGCTGTTCATGTGCTGCTGCAGTGTGTGCTTGGTGCTGTGTCTGCAGATGGTGGTTCACCTTTCACAGAGTCTGTGTGGCGGTTATGTTTGCAGTGGGGAGGAAGGAAGATAGAGACATACACTGATAGGTAATAAGTCAAATGCAACTACCAGCAATGCAAACGTGTTATTTAGTTAATTAATAATTAATAATTCCAT